>NW_028141216.1:0-197079 GCF_030444845.1 Prenolepis imparis | reverse complement strand
AAGCAGTGGTATCAACGCAGAGTACTCCTGGATATTTTGGATTATATGATTTAAGTTCTGAATGCCATCCATTGTTACCATATGGATATAACAAAGGATAACACATTGGGTCACACCTTTTGTCTAGAATTGATATTTGTTGAACATCGTTCGAATTTTTATTATAAATCCGAACGTCTCTTTCAAATGGAGGCTCACCATCTACATTCTTAAAGACCACAGCTATTTCATTTGCTTGTGGAGCATTGTATCTTCTTTGATCTTGTTTAGGATTTTTTCTAAAGGACAACATTAAATTTATGGTTTTATTTCCTATCGGATTAAGATCTTTTTCAACTTGACGCATCATCTTGAATGTTTTTGCAAATTCATTGCATTGAATCATAAAACTTGACAACTCTTTCATTATTTCTGAATCACACTCCTTATTAGCTTTGTTATTCATTCTATGATTTACAGCTTCTTCTGTATCTAAAAAGTAAAGCTGTGCAAATCGCGGAGCTTGCCCATCCGCTGGGCGCATTGCTGTTGAAGTTAAATGATGATATTGCCCATGAATCTTTAAGCAATAAGGAGCATTGTTCACAACATCCAATGGATTTCTATTTCCCGGCGCACCCATTGAAGCCATAGCTAAAGCGCTGTTATATGAACGAATATTATTCATAAAATTTTTTGATTTATAATCATTTCCATTATATGATTTTTTAAGAAAATCAGGACAATTTATTGGCTTTAATTGAAGCTTGCCTTTTTGACAACAATATGTAAATTTTCCATCTTTAGATTTTTCACATGCAAAGTTTAACGATTTGCAAAATTGGCATTCTACATTCATTTGGCCAAGTGTATAAACTGGCACATTTATTTCATGGTCCTTGGCAATTAGCGCAATGTAATGATTTAATTGTTTAGCTTTTTGTCTTCCTTGAGCATGTCTCTGGGCATCAGCTTCAAGTCGTTGTGACCTTACATCATCATTTTCGTCGGCCCTCTGCTGAGCATGTCTCTGGGCATCAGCTTCGAGTCGTTGAGACTTTGCGTCATCATTTTCGTGGGTCCTTTGCTGAGCATGTCTCTGAGCATCAGCTTCGAGTCGTTTAGACCTTGCGTTATCATTTTCATTGATCCTCTCCTGAGAATTTCTTTGAACATTAGCTTCAAGTCTTTGAGACCTTTCCTCAAAACTCTCAATTATTCGTATTTTTCGTAAGCGCTTACTTTCGCGACTCACTTTATACAAATTTCCGCCTTTTCTCTTTTGAGGCATACTTCCGATTTTCAATAAATTCGTAAAAAAATTCAGCAAATTTTTCGGTGATGGCTACTATATGTGATTTTTTTAACCCACCCTCGCAACCACCCACGCACCCACCTACGCACTCATACATTTGTTAACCGATTTTCAATAAATTGGTCCCAAAATTTCGCTAATTATTCGGGGATGGCTACTATATGTGATTTTTTTTGTTTTACATCTTCACCCACGCACCCACTCAAGCAATCACATATTTGTTAACCGATATTTTCGAAATTGGTAATAAAATTTTCGATATTTTTAAGGGATGACCATTATGGTTATTTTAAAGTTTTGCCCACCCACGCAACCACCCACATACAATGTTTTGGAACACCCTAAACACATTGGCGTAAATGGCGTAAAAATCTGTGAAAAAATTATTTTCAGGAAAACATACCCTCCTCTATGAGAAAAAAAAAAAATTTTTTTAAATGAAAATAAACCCCACAGCAGCCACCCCCGAAAAATTTGCAACATTTTGTTACCTGTTTCACAAAAATCGGTCCACAAATGTGGAAGGAGTTCGCGTACATACAGACAGACAGACAGACGGACGGCACTTATATATATAGATGTTCGCGGAACGCGAATCTGCGTAAATCGGGGAGGAGAAAAGAATCGTGCAGTCCACAGGACGTAACACCCCCCATCTTAGACAAATGTTGGGGGTGTAACACAACATTTGCAAAAAAGAAATGAAAAATTTTCGATTATTTTCTTGCCGCGATTTACGAATATCGGTAGAAAGAACCACATTTAACCCGTTGGTTAATTGTGCTTCCTTTAGTTAACATGTATCTCTTTTTTTTTAAAAGGAGGAAAGAAAGAGGCGACCACCAAAACCCCTTCCTTATTCTTTCGTTCTTTTCTTACATTTTTTTTTATTTTATTTTATTACTGGTAAGGACGCGTTTCGTGCGCGTGGAATCTTTTTCCCTTTATTTGTCCATATCGATAAATAGGAGGTGTGAAATATTTTTGAAATAACACGCGGTTTACTGCCTGATCGTTGTCAGTGATTTATGGTTGTTTCCTTTTACCGTTCTTCTTTCCTTCTGGGAAACACAGCTTGGCCCCATCCGTCTACCAGGTGTTCGTAGTTAACGTATAAAAATTCTTCTATACATTCGATACATTCTTCTGCAGGTTTTATTAGTACGATTATTATTTCGCACTTAGTGCAGTTTGTTTGGTTGTCTGCTGAGTCCTTATGGACTAGATTGTGGGGTGGTAGTGTCATATACTCCTCCTTGGTTGATATTTTATTATAACATTCTTGGCAGATTTTAGAGTAGTCTTCAGTATTTTGATAGATGTTCCCCCGTGCTTGTATGACACATCGGATTTCCATCAATTTTAAATAAGTTTCAGGGTGATCTTGTGGTCTCACGCCGTCGATGGGTCTTTGCCGTATTTCTTCTGTTATTTCAGGAGTCCATTGGAGTTGATGATATATTGGCATTATTATACTGGAACTGACGATCAGGTAGTTTTTCTATAGAATGGAAAATGATTCCACGTTCACGATTACGAAGAATATTAAACTAAAATATTGGTGTATACGTGTTGGTTATATATATATATATATATATATATATATATATATATGTTTTCATTTATAAGGCGGGTTCGACGTCGGCTGTGATTTTTGTGTGCAGCTCTGCATCCTAGTTTGACAAGTACTCTAACGTTGTATGCTCTGTTGAATTCGCTGTCGGTTTTCATATGTAGTTTTACGAGTGCCGCTCCTTGTCTCAAGGGATGTATGATGTTAATCCATCCTTGTTATTTTTCTAGAAGGAGTTGACATAAGGCGTGTCCTCCTGGGCCAAGTGGTTTTGTTGGTGGGGGCCTTGGTATAGGCTAACCCGCAGATAATGGCCTGCCATGGCAATTCTTTGAATCTATCTTCTAGGATGTAAACATCGTTCGCGTGGTACCAGGTTGTCCTGCTCCAGTCGCCTAGTACTACTTGGACCATCCAGACCTCGATGCTTCTGATGAAGCCGCGTTTCCACGTTTATTATTAGATATTGGTTTGATGTGCGATATTCGTAAACGATTAGGATGTACTATGCGGCTGTTTTTCTTTATTTTGATCTTTACATTATTTTTATTTAATATCTCTAAAATTTCATGAGGTCCGGTATACTGGTCTCCGAATTTACCTGGTTTCGGTCCTTTTAACAAGAATACCTGATCTCCGGGTTTAAAGGTCTGAGGGTTTAATTTTTTGTCGTAATATTTTTTTGATTTGACTTTTGCTGTTACTACGTTTTCGCGCGCATTACGTTGAATCGTGTGAAGTTGTGTGACAAGATTTATTAAATAGTCTTCATAATTTGCTAATTTATCTTCAGGTGGAAGAAGTTCATTTGACGGAACTCGTGCTATTTTTCCGAAAACTAGTTCGTACGGAGTGTGTTTTGTGGCTTCGTGTATGTACGCTAGTATTATAATTGAACATAGCTAATCCGATCCATCTGTCCCATTGTTTTTGCTCGTTTGCGTATTGTTTTAAGTATTCGCTGAGTGCGTGATGTGATCTCTCCAATGATCCGTTTGATTGAGGATGAAAAGCTGTTATGCGAAATTTTCGTATTTTGAATAATTTGGCAATTTTCTTCATTAAATCGCTAATAAAATTTCTTCCTTGATCTGTAAGTATAGCTTTCGGCGCTCCGAGCACGCAAATAAAACGGTCTACAAAGGCTTCCGCAATGGTTTCTGAGGTTTGGTCAGGTAGCGGTATCCCCATACAATATTTTGTTAGCTGATCTTGTAATGTTAATATATTCGTTGCCTCTTTCGGTCTTAGGTAGTGGGCCTACGATATCCATAGCTACTTTATCAAGCGAAGTGCCAGGCGTGTCTGTGATTATCATTGGTTGTTTTGTTTTAACTCGAACGAGTTTTTTCAGTTGACATTGTAAACATTGTTGTATGTGTTTTTGAACGTCTGATTTCAAATTTTCCCAATAATAATTGTGTTTAATTCTATTATATGTTTTGGTTACTCCGCGGTGTCCTCCTGTTGGTGAGCAATGCATTTCGTCGATTATGACAGAACGCAAATCCTTCGGTAGATATTTAATTTGTCCATTGCAAATAATTATTTTCGTAGTTGAGTTAATAAATATCAATTGTAGTTGTACCTTGATATTGTTCCAGGGAACGTTATTAATGAAATCGGTTTTTGCAATGCTAATTGTTTCTAATTTTAAATTTTTGATAACGTTATTTAAATCTTTCAAGGTTTTTAAGATGTGATCTAGAGTTGCCGTAGGGCCTACTCGTTGTTCGTCGTTAACAGGTAGCGCGATATGATAGTAGTGTTTGTATTTTATGACCTTGGCTTTGCCCAAGGTAAGAGATCCTAAATTTGGTAGTTCGTTTCGCTCGGAAAGTTTCTGAGATCCTGAGTCTAAAGGATTTCCTTGGGTGTCGACAAAATATGCTACGTTATCTTTTCGTAGGAATAATAATTCGCGAGAATCTATGATGTTGCTTTTAATTATTTTATTTTCGATAATTCTGGATTTCGCTTTCCTTGCCTTTAGATTTTGATTTATAATGTCTTCTTCGTCTTCTTCTTCCTCTTCGGTGTCGAGGTCCTTGTCTGATGTGTCGTTTTTTTCTTTGTTTTGTTCAATATTATCTTCTTCCTAGTGGTTTTTTGTTTATTACCTTGTCCTGCAGTTTGGCTTCTTGTCTGTATCTTGTCTATTCTGTCTTGTTTAGGTGGATCGTGTATTAATACTTTTTCTGTAGTTTGTATTATGGTCGGTTCATTTATTTCTTCGAGTGTAAAAGGTATAGAATCGTTATTGTTTTTGACAAAATTAGCTTCAGGTATGGGTTCTTCGTTATCTGAGAGATATAAATGAAAATCGTCTTCCTCTTCTTCTTCTTCGCTATCTGATTCTTCTAACATTTTTGAAATTATTTCTGCATCTGCGGGGTTGTTTGGATTTAAGGTTTTTCTTTCTTTTATTAGTTTACAATCGATTTCTTCTAGATTTATTGGATTTCTTGATAATGCGTCTGCATTTACGTTAGTTATTCCTGCCTTATATACGACATCGTAATCGTATTCGGCTAATTTTAGTCTCCAGCGTAATATTCGCATGTTTGCGTCTTGAGCATTTTTAAACCATAATAATGGTTTATGATCGGTGACTAATGTAAATTTTCTCCCATATAAATACGGTCGAAAATGTTTGACGCAATATATATTATATAGCTAAAGCTTCCTTTTCGTATGTGTCATATTTTATTTCGTTATCGGTGAGGGTTCTAGAAGCGTACGCGATCGGTCGGTCTTTATTTATTTCTCCCTGTGATAATATTCCTCCTACTGCTATTCCTGATGCGTCTGTGGTTAAGATAAATGGTTTCGAAAAGTTAGGATATTGCAATACAGGTTCTTCACATAATTTTTGTTTTAAAATTTCGAATGATTCTTCTTGTACGGCTGTTCATTCAAAGCGGGTGTCGTTTTTCAGTAAAGAAGTAAGTGGTTTTGCAAATTTAGAAAAGTTCGATATGAATCGTCTATAATAACCTGCAAGTCCCAAAAATTGTTTAATATTCTTCGGTGTTTTGGGTCTCGGAAATTGTTGTACTGCTTCTAATTTTTTTTTGTTCAGGTTTTACTCCATCTTTGCTAATTACGTGTCCTAAATATGTTACTTCATTTTTTAGAAATTCACATTTGCCTGGTTGTAATTTTAAGTTGGCTTTACGAAGTCGCTCTATTAATGCGTTATATTTTCGTTCATGTTCTTCTACAGAGGTAGCATAAATAACAATGTCGTCCATATAGACAAATAATTCCTCGCCTTGTAATCCAGTCAATACTAGGTCCATTAATCGTTGAAAGGTAGCAGGTGCATTTTTTAATCCGAAAGGCATTCGGTCGAATTCATAATGACCGAAAGGAGTGGTAAATGCTGTTTTATGACTGTCGGCAGGATCCATTTTTATTTGATGGAATCCGGAAGCTAGATCGCATACTGAGAAGTACTGTGCTCCTCCTAATTGATCCAATATATCTACGATGTTGGGTAATGGATAAGCGTCACCGATAGTTTTGTCGTTTAACGCTCGAAAATCGAGAACCATTCTCCAGCGTTTGTTTCCCTTCGAGTCTCCTTTCTTTGGCACGATCCATATGGGCGTATTATAAGGTGATTGAGACGGTTTTACGATGCTTCCTTCTAACAGTTCTTCTACCTGCTTCTTTATTTCTTCTTTGTGTAATGGCGGGAATCTATACTGACGAGTGTTAATCGGTCGATCATCTATAGTGGTTATTTGATGTTGTAAAACATGAGTAGCGGTCAGTTTTTCTCCAGGAATATGAAATCGATCTTGACTGTTTGTTATTAATTTTAATACGTTCTCTTGTTCTTCTTTATTTAGATGTTCTAACCGCAGTAATTCCATAATTTGAGTAAATCGAGTTTCCTTTGGTTGTTCGGAAACTACTAGGCAGTTATGTAGATCGATATTTTCTACATTAATTTGGTGTTTTTCTTTATGATTTAATTTTCGTTTTCGTGGGAAATTTTTTATAATTTCTTGAGATTTGTCAAATAAGGATGCTGAGATTTTTGGAGACGGTCCTTTTTTATTCTTGACTGTTTTATTATTTATTTTTTCAATATCTTTATTATATTCTTGAGCTTCTTTTAGAAGATTTTCCATTGTAACTTGAGAGGTTTCTAATTCATTTTCATTATTTATAACAGATAATCCAGTTTTTGGAAATGTAAGTTTTGGAAGGGATAAACGATCCTTTGAATTTTTGGAAAAAGGTTGTGTCGAATTATGAAATGAGGTTTGGTAACTTCCCTCTTCGGAATCGACGGAGCTAGAATTTTCTGACAAGGTTTGACATTTTTCCTTCGAAATTCTAGGAATTTTTTCTTTTGGGAGATTTTTATAACTTTCTTCTCCAATAATTTTTGGATTATCAAAATTTTGAGAAGAGGTTTGGTAACTTCCCTCTTCAAGGATTTCTGGATCATTATAATTTTCAGGAGAGGTTTGGTAACTTTCCTCTCCAAGGATTTTTGATTTATTATAATTTTCAGGAGAGGTTTGGTAACTTCCCTCTCCAAGGATTTTTGATTTATCATGATTTTCAGGAGAGGTTTGGTAACTTCCCTCTCCAAGGATTTTTGGATTATTATAATTTTCGTTTAAATAATTTTTATTCCCTCTCTTTCTTTTAATTTTATTCTTTCCTTGAATCATTATTGAAAATTCATCCTCATTGTCTCTAAATATCATCGTATCTTTATCTTCATGGTCTGTGTTAACGTTAGTCTGGTCGTTATCTGACCCCTCTTTCTTGTTATCAATAATTTCGATATCGTCATTAAATAGTTCGTTCAGTGGTTTTAAACGAAGTGTCGGTACGCGAACTTCTATTTCTTCATCTAGAGTGCTTATGACATTTAGATATGCTTTTCCAGAAATAGTTTCTACGATAGTATCTCCTAGGAAAATTCCATGTTCTATTTTTAATTTCGGTATATATCCTATTTTAATCTCAGGGTTCTCTATCCTCACAAAAAATAGCGATTCTGATCTTGGAGATACTATTATGGTTTCCGGGGAGAAAAAGGGCACATTAATTCCGGAAATATCTAAATGTCCTTGAGCGTAATCTATTTTTGAAAAAGTTTGTTTGAAGAAATCGTTTCCTAATATTCCGGATTGTGGAATCGGAAAATCGTTGGCAACGATGTGAAATAATACCGGTAATTCAAAAAGTGTTAGTGTAATTTCTCCTAGGGTATAGACAGGATAATTGTTTATGCCATTTAATTTTAAAATATTCGAATAATTAATACTTGTATTTTTGGGCACAAAATTTTCTTTAATTATATTCGGTCCGGATCCCGTGTCTAACATAAAGGTTATTTGAGTGGTAATTTTATCGATTTCAACCTGTACCGTAGGCACGCGACTATGTTTGTCGAGGCTTATAGTTACAGGCCTGATTTCGGGTTCGTAGTTATTTACTTGGCTTGCCGCTGCACGGATGGGTGTGATGTTCGCTCGGCCCCCGATTTTACATCCGATGTCGAGGGTCCGTTGTAGTTTCCTTGCTCTTTTTCTTTGCGGCGATTGTTACTCGTAATTCGTAATTGACATGTATCGAGAAGATGGCCCTGTTCTTTGCAATATCGGCAGAATAAATTGTCTTTATGTGTTGGTATTGGATTGATTTTAAAGCGGCAATTTCTAGAGATATGGCCATAATTGTTACAAGTTTGACACACGATATTAGTATTGCGTTCATTTTGTTTCTTCCAACAATTATTAGCCGAGTGACCGGATTTATCGCACCATTGGCAAATTACTAAAGATTTATTTGTTTGTTGATTAAAGTTATTCTGTCGACATGATTTTGCATTATGACCAATCTTAGAGCATAATTGACAAGTAATGACCTTTTCCTGAATTACGTTAATTGATTGTCGAGATCGTGGGTCGCGTAACCGACATTTATCTGCGCTATGCCCGCGTTTTTTACAAATTTGACAGATTAAAATATCCGTTCCTGTGTTTCCGAAAGGATTTTGATTTTGTGGTGAAAGTTGAGTGAGCTTTCGACAACTACTTGCTGCATGTCCTTCTTTATAACAGATTTGGCAGACTTCTCGAGATAGATTAACAGGTAGCGGTGAATGTTGACTTGATTTAGCGCCTTGTCGTAAATCTGTCATTTGTTGAAGCTCTCTTTCTATTTTTAACGCGTCGGCCACGGTTTCCTGTACGTTTAAGTCTCGTGCTATTCTTTGTTCTATTTCGGGTTTTAGTCCTCTAATAAAGCATTTACACATATCTGTTTCTATAGTTGCTTTTATATCCTGTTCAGGCATGGCGTTCCCTGAGCTTCGATATGCCTCTAGTATTTGTTTTCCGAGAAGTTTAACCCGATTCGCGTAAGTGACGACATCTTCATTATTTTTCTGATAAACGCAACCTAATTCTCCTTGTAATTGATAGACATTTTTGGAGGGACCGTAAATTTTCTTCAAATACGTTGTTAATGCAGCTACGGTATTAAAATCTTGATCTTGTATAGTACGACGCGCTTCCCCCACTATTCGCGTTCTTATAATTTTAGCGAATTGACACTCTGCCTCTTTAGGGAGCATAGATTTTGCTTCCTCGCATCCCTCAATAAAATAATTTAGTGGGGTGTTACTACCGTCAAAAAAGGGAACGGCTTCGACCGCGTATTTTAAAGTGGCGAAAGGATTAGCGTTAGCCATGTTTATTGGTGGACCTCCGGATTCGCCGTTAGAATTATCGATATTAATTTTGAAAATCTGATTTTTTGAGTCAATAAATTCGACTTGGTCGGATTCGTCGGGTAATTCACTTATTTCGGTTAAATTAGAATCTCCTAAAAAATGTACGTGTCGAGGCGTAGATGCTGTGAATTTTGATTTAGATTCACGTGTTCTGTGTTGTGTTTCTAACGCGGTCTTGTAAAGTTCATCTATTTCGTCTTTGTCCGTTGTGCTTCTAGTCCCTTTACTCATTCCTATTCCCAAAGATCGCACATTTCCCGGACGAGCCCCCAATTAAACGTATGTTACGTCCTGGCCTGCACGAAGGAAAGGCCGCTCGAAGGTCGTAACAGCGTTTTCCCGAAATCGGAGTGATTTCGGGTCGAACGGACTGTCTGGCCCTTTTGCAGGTCAACGACTGGATAGTCGCTTTTACCTGGCTTATTTCAGGGGTCCGTTTGTCGGTCCTTTTCGGTAAGGGAATTAAATCCATTTTACGCGGGATAGGACCTTGTGCGATCTCGGGGGATATATGAAGGAACGCAGGGGTTTAAATAAGACTTTAAATTCGCGTAATGTAAATAATTATCATTTATTCAAAAAAAATAAAATCTTAATAATATTCGGAGAATTAGACATTTGAATTTGTGGACATGTATAAACAATTATATATGAGTGTGTGTGTAACGTTGATGTGCTATGAGGCGGTTGAGGATTCGCGTTGGCTTTTGATCGTCTCGTTTCAATCGGAGAGCGCGTTTCAATGCTCGACGAGGCAGCGATTTCCACTACTTATTAAGTTTAGTCGCGATTCCGGGGATTTATTCACTTCTGTGATCGTAGAAGAATGAAAGTACTCACTGTATATTATTTGGTGAGCGGGTTGGCAGCTATAGGTTGATCTTCAGGATCGATGGTTCCTTCGAGTGGTGTGGGCGAAGGTGTAGGTTGACTGGTAGCTGGTTGTTGAGCCCCGACGGTCACAAAATATATGTTTAATGCGAGGATCCAGAAGTGTGTAACTGCCACGACGTAGGCGGAATTAATAGAGAGCATTCTTGGAAGATTCGCTGCTTTTATACTATTCGTCTGCCCTTCCTATAGGGCAAAGGGCGTCTTCTTTTCTTGTGACTCATAGTCATACGTTCGGTGTTTAATCCCCTTTGCGCAACGTATTGCTTCCTTGTATGAAGAGTTCTTTCCTAATTCCGATCTTTGGTCTACTGATAGCGTGTGTCGATCGTGATATTTCAACATTACCTATGACTTATTGATCAAAGTGTAGGTTTCGTAATCTCACCGATCGAGTTGTTTCACAATCACTGTCTTTCTCCGTTTAATTCTTATAACTAATTTCGGTCTTATAATTAATATGTTCGCGGAACGCGAATCTGCGTAAATCGGGGAGGAGAAAAGAATCGTGCAGTCCACAGGACGTAACACTGCAATAAAATAAAGACTACTATCAGATGATACTTTACATACCCAAGATTTGTATCGGTCGTCTGTAAGCCAAGCTTCTGCAAAACTTCGCTTACGAGCTTTTCGGGGCTTCGTTAATTCAACACATATTTTTCGTTACTTTATACTATTTGTTAAAGCGAAATATATATACTGATCAAGAGCTAATTGCTCGAAAACGAGAGATGTTTATAGTAAAACGGTCTACAGCTGACTCGACGAATTTCGAAGACATAAATGTCAAAAACCTGTCGCTAGATTTTATTGTGTCAAACAGCTGATTGGAGAGCTGCTTGACAAGACGAGACGCGCGGTAAAACGATCAACACGCGCAAAAAAGGTAAACACGGCTCGTCGGGAAGCCGAATATAATGATTGAAATACATTTCCCAATATACAATATTTTAAATTTTTTGACGGAAGAAACCACCACCTTCTCACAGTTTCCGTTGAGCAACAATATGTACGTCGTACATTAGTACAAAATAAATAGGGAATAAAAAGAATAAAATCTTAAACAATATTTATAAATTAAAATATTATTTTATTACAATTATTTCTTTAAAGATAAAAAATCTTTTTTAATAGAAAGGTGTATATATTGGCCAAGAGTGGATTTTTATATATAAAATATACTTATAATTATTATTAATTAATAATTATTTTTAATTAAAATTTTAAATATAAGTTACTTAATTTATGTTTAAAATATATTAATTTTATTAATATTATTTTATAATATTAAATATATTTTTTATATTTTATATTTTCTTTTTGCATATTGGGTTGCATCGCCTACTCGCTATCGCCAGTATTCCGGATTCGCTCGAAATTCGTAGCTCTATTCTATCAAAAGAAAATAAAGGACAAAAGATATATACCTGTCCTCTTCTACAAATGTTCGAAGGACAAGGGTTCTCATCTTTTCGGTGCGCTCTGCGCTGCCGACCTACCCCCTCCACTGCAAGATGGCTGTCGCGAAGTGGCTGTCGCGCGTGAAATCTTGCATCACTGGTCCGTCGACGGTTTCGTGGCGTCTGTGAACGCGGCCCTGAGGAAAAACGAGGAGGCTCCTAAGCTGGACAGCGCAGCCTCCCGTCTAGAGAGTTACGACGTCGTGGAATCTAAAGGTCTCGATGAGGAGGTGGAGAAACTGATCAAACTGTACAGCAATCTCGACATTACCACGACGCCGATGCCCGGGTGTCCGAAGGGCAGCCTGAGAACCCTCCTTCGAGAGGGGGATTTGAAACTCAGAGACGCCACCAGCAAAGTATGCGACAATGTTATTTATTGTTAGTCAGATCAAAATTACTTTTATATGAATAAAATGAAACTATATTCAGAAATATAAGTATATGAGATTAAAAGAGAATATCCATGATTGTCAATAATAAGCGAAATAATTGAAAATAATTCTGTTGTAATTTGACTTATTTTATGAAGTAGTTTCTATAGCTAATTTTTTTCTATATCTTAAAGATAGCAATTATTTAATTCTCACTGTGTTGAAATAAGAAATTACGGTCTATTAATTATCCTTTACAGATGGAAGTGCACGTACTATTATTGACCGACATGCTATTGATTTGCAAATCTACAACGAAAAAAATGTTTAAGATCATTAGGCAACCGTATGTTGTCGACCGCATACGAATACACGAGGTCAAAGAACCGTCCAGTATAGGATTGGTTTATCTTAATGAGTACGGGACAGTTTCGGCCGCTTTAATCCTGAGCGCCGGTGACCCGAAACTAGCCAAGGTGACTCGACAAACATCACGAATTACGACAAAGTTCGCGGAATGTTGATTCACTGTTCCGTTCGATTTAGATTCGTTTGTAGTGTACCTTCATTAACCACGGTCTTCACTAATGTCGCTTAACTAGATATAATTATAGTTGAAATTAAATTTTTATCTTTCTTTGTAACTAACAACATGTATATACATAATGCAATTTTTTAATAATCTAGAGAAGATTGAATTAATTAAATTTAAAGTTAAAATTGGTCGATGTCGGTGAAACCGCAAACCTTCATGATTTTAGCTAATGCGGTTTCTAGTTTACGAGCGGAAGTTGTTTTAAACTAACAGTACCACATGCTTTTTCAGTCGTGGATGGAATCCTTGAGACACGCTCAGCAACAATTCATATTGATGAAAGCACCGTCGCTCGGTGCCGAGCCAGTAATGAATCTGGCACCAGTTAGCAGGCAACCGAGTACTTTGGGCGACGGCGATTTCGAAACGGAAGAGTGCGAGGGGACCTTTCCAAGAACTCCGCGTGGCAGTAGCAGAGCCTCACATGTTAGCAGTCTCACTCATAGTCATAGGTATGTTTCGAAAAGTAAAAAAAAAGAAATCTTGTTGTATTTAAAATGCCTATAAAATGCGTTCCATCATTTCTAGCGGTAATATGGAGATGGAAGGCGCGTCTCAGGGAAGTAGCAGCTTTCTACCCAGTTATAATCCGAGCAGAAACGTCAGCGTGGAGACGAACGAACAACCGCGAGCGTCGAGTTCGTTGTCGTCGGAGGAAGGTGGCGAATCGAGTTCCGGGCATAATCACAGATCCATGCACATAAGGTGAGCGCGATGTTGAAACGTACAAACTTTCGCGATTTCACATTGATGAATCGCAAAGTAAATGGACTGTAATAACATCTCTATTAAAACTCATTGTCCGAATCAGGCGTTCGTTATTGAGTAAATCACCGACGCCGAACACGCTGAGTGTCCAAGTACCGTATTCGAGTCTGGGTCAATCGCTACCCAATCTAACACTGGCTACCTCACCGCAAACTTCTACCGTGTCGCCGACTCCACCGAACTCATTGCTCATCGTGCCGCAGATGACAAAGAGCAAAGACACCCTGCTCTCACCAGGACACCGAGGTAGCAATTACCGACGCGGATCTCTGTGCCTGCGTTTGTCACACTTTTCCGGGACCGAATTTCAATAAAAGACGCACTAACGTAGTCTTGCACACTCTCTAACTCTGCACGCTGATTAGATCATAGTAACATGTAAATTACTATATCACGAGTACTTCTTATTTAGAGCTTCTCTATTTCAAAACCACATGTCTTAATGCCATTTGCTTATTTGTATATTTGTGTTGTATCTTTTTTTACATTTATTTTACACAATTATTTTGCGATAATCAATTGCTTATGTTGTGTCTTGTAATATCCTTCATCTACAAATTCTATGTTAATCTCGGTATTAAGGTTTTTTTTTGCGCTGAAGATGGCCCTAAGAAGGATCCGAAACGTCCGCGAATATTTTATTAAGATAATTTGGATCTAAATAAACGATGTGCGTTTGAATGCTTATATAATACATTTAATTTTTTAAAAAATTGCGCCCTATTAACAGCGCCTAGGCTCATATTGCCATTTACTCAGTTTAATGTTTATTTTACAACTTTTGTCAAAAATATGATTTTTATCTTGTTTTTTTATTTTCGGGATTGAAAGATTAGAAAAGATTGGCTACTTTAATCAAAATTCTTCATTAATAATTAAGTGTATAAATTGATAAATAATAATATATAGACATTTTCATTCATCTGTTGCACATGTTTGTTTACATATTTATAAATTGTATTTTAAGAAAACATAATCATATAGGAATGTACATTTTCCAAGAAGTGAAGAAGATAATACGTTATCATGCGATTGTAGCATGTATCGTGAAATTATACGTTACGTGTTACATAATGATTTGTCATGCTGTGCATCAGATCTATAAAATTGAAAGATACGACAAAGTAATGTAGGATCGGAATTATTTTAAATTATAATATTGTATCGCGTGAATAATTTATCTTAGATATTGCGAATCGATAATAAAAGTATTTGTCTCGACCGTTATATTTACTCGAGACAAACTCGGCATTATAATATGGACGCAAACAAAAACAGTGTAAGTCGACTCGGATTGTTTCGTGAGACAGCCAAGTAAAAACAATATCTCCGATTACCTTGACGAGGTCGTAAGACAAAGCAATAACCGAAAAGTCAAGAATTATCTAGAAGTCTAAGCGAAAGAAATAAATACAGCCGATTAACTGTCGGAAGGAACAGTCCTCGCTCGAATTTAATACCGTTGACATTGCCAAATTATATTGTATCTTGAGCCAAATATATTCTATCTTATTTTTCACTGAGGGATTTAGAACAATTTCTTTACTGCCGTTCATCTGCGCTTACAATTTTGGGGGCTCAGCCGGGATCTGACGTGAGTTGACGCTGCGAAATTGGAAAGGGAAATTGTTAGTGAGAAGATTAGAGGAGATAGGGTGGGCAATTGTGAATGGAGGGAGATGTAGCAGGAGATGAGGAGGGGAGCTGGACGTACATGGGGCCGAATGGGAGATCAGTCATTGATTATGTGATTGTGAAGGAGGAGGTGAGGGAGGAAATTATGAGGGTAGAGATAGGAGATAGGATTGACTCGGACCACATGCCGGTAGTGGTAAGGAAAGAGGTGGAACTGGTCGGGAGAGGGGAAGAAGGAATTCAGGGAGAGGTTAGGAGTGATAGGGGAGAGGCAGGGAGATGAACAAGAAGAGAGAGGGGTAGAGGTGGAGTGGGGGAGGATGGAAAGAAAAATACAGGAAGTGCTAAGTAAGGGAAATGGGGGGGAAAGTAGGGAGGAGAGAAGAAAAAGGGGAGGGTGGTTTGATGAGGAGTGCAGAAAAGATAAGGGGGAGGTGGCAAAGGAGTTGAAAAGATGGAAGAGAAAAGGGGGGGAGGGAAAGGAATTAGAGAGGAAAAGAATAAGAGAAGAAAGAAGGAGTACAAGGGATTATGTAGGAAGAAGAAAGAGGAGGAGAATGAAGAATGGACTAGGAGGGCAGTGGAAGCGAGGACGGAGGGGCAGGTATGGGAGGTAATTAGGAAAGAGAGGAGAAGGGGGAAAGGAGGGGGGGAGAAGGGATTGAGATGGAAGAATGGAACAATTATTTTAGGGATTTATTAGGGGAGGTGGAGTCAAGAGTGGTGTTGGGAGGAAGCAGGAGGATAAGGGAGAAGGTGGAAGATCAGGAAGATCAGATAGAGAGGGGAGAAATTAGGAGGGCGATAGGAAGGATAAAAGATGGGAAGGTGGTGGGGGTGGATGGAATACCAGGAGAAGTGTGGAAATATGGCGGAGAGGGGCTAGAAGAGTGGGTGTGGGAATTATGTAATAGGATATGGAAGGGGGAAGGATGGATTAGAGAATGGTGTGAGGGATTGAATACTGGAAGAGAGGGGAGAAAAGTTCTGGACAGGGAGGGGAGTGAGGCAGGGGTGTCCTCTGAGTCCGCTGCTGTTTAATATGATGATGGCGGACTTGGAGGAGGAGATGAGGAAAGGAAGATGGGGAGGAGTGAGGTTAGGAGAGGATGGAAAGATTAGGTAGATATTTGGAGGGGAAGGGATTGAAGTTGAATGAGAGCAAGTCGAAGGTGATGAGGTGCAGGAAGGGGGGAGGGAGGCTGAAGAAAGCTAGTTGGTATTGGAAGAGAAAGAAGTTGGAGGAGATAAAGGAGTACAAGTATTTAGGCTATATGTAGTACAAAGGAATGGAGGGCAGGATGGACAGGTGCGGGAGAGGATGAGGAGGGGGGCAGCAGTATTGGGGCAAGTATGGGGGATAGGAAAGAGGAGATTTGGGGGTAATTGGGGGAGGAGAGTATGGCTTTTCGATGCGTTAGTGTGGACGGTTTTAGAATATGGGGTTGAGATATGGGGGTGAAAGGAGAGAGAGGGATTGGAAAGGGTGCAGGAAAGATATATGAGATGGTCGTTAGGAGCGGATTGGGGAACGCCGGGGTATATGATAAGGGAGGAGCTCCAAAGGAAAAAGTTAAGATCAAGGATGGGAAGAAGAGCGTGGGGATATGAGAAGAGGTTGGAGGAGGGTAAGGGAGGGGGGTTGGCGAGAGTATATTTAGAGGAAATTAAGGAGAGGGCTAAAAAGGGAGGGGAAATGTCAGAGTGGGAGAAAGAAAGAAAAGAGTTCTTTGAGGGTAAAGGGTTGAATTTAAGGGAGGTGGAGGAAAGAAGGGAAAGAGGGGAATTTAGGTGGGAGGAGGTTGAGGAATGGGAAAAGAAAGGACAGAGGGAGGAGAGAGGGGAAAAGATTGAGAATTCGGTATATAATAAATGGTACAAGCAGGTAAAGGGGAAGGGAGTACCGAAGTATCTGAGGAAAGGATGGACGGAAGGAAGGTGGCAGAAGATGGCGAAGTACAGATTGGGGAATGGGATGAGGGGACACAGATATTGGGAGAAGGAGGAGGAAAGGAGGTGTAGGATATGTGGGGGAGGGGTGGAGACATGGGAACATGTATGGGAGGAATGTATGGAATGGGGAAGGGGGGAAAGCTGGCAGGAAATGGTGAGGGAGGTACTGGGGGAGGAAGGGGAAGGGGAAGTGTGGATAAAACTGTTGGAGGAAGCGAGAGGGGGAAGGCGGTGAGGGGAGAGGGGGAGAGGGAGAGAGTGAGAGAGAGAAAGTGGAGGAGGGAAGGCGGAAGTAGCCGGAAGCGGAGGTCCAACATTAGAGTAAGCTAGTAATAAGATTGCGTAAGATAGGAGGGGGAGGGTGAGAGTGTGTGTGGAGGGGTAGTTAGAGCGTAAAGAGAGAGATGAAAGAGAGGTAAATGGTGCGAAGAGATAGGGCGAGAGTAAGGCAGAGTGGCGTGGCGTTTTGTTTTTTGTATATTGTATAGGCTAAGTCATAGGTTAAGGATAGATTATAAGTGGAAGTAAAGTTTGTGTAAAGGTTTGGGACCGTTCCTTAAGTGAAAAAGCGCCTTGTAATCCTCAAGTGGGGCAGCAATAAACGTTTCTAATCTAATCTAATCTATTAACACAATATTCGTGTCACCATTTAACATATCCGTATTATGTTAAATTAACACAAAAATTTCTGTGGACCGTTGATATTGGGACAGGTGATATTTGTTAAATTTAACACAAATTTTTCAACTGTGTACTTTTCATCTAGATTAATTTTATTTTGTATCAAAATTTTTTGAAATTAATTTATTTATACCTGTCGTCATTCATATATGTATATAAGTTGCATGAGATAAAAAATACTTTATTGCGATATACGCGGATTATTATTTAGAGTTAAATATTCATCAATCATGGAGAGAGTATAATCTCTCGAGAAAAATTAAAATCATTTCAAAAAACAATTGTCTTAATATACAATTCGAAACAGCGGCGATAAGTTTGAATCTCCAAATCCGCCTTTATATGTTCCGGAAGCTTGTCCCACACGCAGTGAACGTAATTGCCGCACATTCGCAATAAAACTGTTTTCGACACAAATTGTAGCTGTTCGGCGCTCAAATTACAAATATCGTAAGGACTTGATAGCAAGACAAACATTTTTTCGTTACTGAGCAATTCGCGGTTCCGCGCAGTTATAAATAGGCAGACGTTCGATCCAGTCAGGAGTGTGAACATGAATTTCGTGCGACAACCTTTCGCGATGTGCGTGACGAATTACGACGCCAGATTACGATCGATGGGGGACAACGCGGAGATGCGTAGACACGGTACGATACTGCCGACTACTATACGCGCGATCGTTTGCGGCCCCTCGAATTGCGGTAAAACTAACGTGTTGATTAGTTTGATAGAAAGCCCGCACGGCGTCCGCTTTGAAAACGTGTATGTGTACTCAAAATCGCTGCAACAGCTAAAATATCGGTATCTGGAGAATTTGTTGACGTCGATCGATGAAATCGGCTATTTTACATTCTCCAATAACAGTGACGTCATTCCACCGAGCGAAACATGTCCAAACTCGATTTTCGTTTTCGATGACGTGGCGTGTGACAAACAAAATACGATAAGAGAGTACTTTTCAATGGGACGCCACTCGAACGTCGACTTCTATCTCTGTCAGACGCAAGAATACCGAAACATCTTATACGCGACAACGCAAACCTGCTAATCTTGTTTAAACAGGACGGTACCAACTTGAAACATGTGTACAACGATCACGTGAATACCGACATGTCATATGAGGATTTCAGTGAATTATGTCGTACTTGTTGGCAGCAAAAGTATGGATTTCTAGTGATAGATAAGGATAGCTCGCTTACGAACGGCCGATACAGAAACGGATTTAACGTGTTCGCGATACCGCAAAACAATTAGTCGTTGCCGATGTTCTGTCGAGAGAGGTGAAACACGAGCGTTCGACACTCTACCGACATGGTTGAGAACGATAATATTCGCGAACGTGAAAAGATAGCGAAGGAGATTGCGAAAACGAGTGAAGCAATCCGCAAGAAACATCGCGCTTTGAAGACCGGTAAGATCGATGACGATATCGCGGTCAAGACCATTTTAGACCTATTATTGAGCCGCTACAAAAGATTGTCGACAACTCGATCGCGGTGAAAAACGGGCCGGAAATTACCGCAAAGATTAAAATCTTACCCATCAAGCGGTACAAGGAGGAGGAGGAGGAGGAGTTGGAAGAGGAGAAGGATGATGCGACACCGAAAAAGAGGAAACGGTCAAACCCGAATCGCTCATCGACACCGCGTACATCGAATGCTTTATTGGATGAACCGATGATAAGCTCTACACCGTTCGCGACAACGAGAATCGTACAACCTATGATACCCGAAACACTCGCAAACGAAAATGTTTTCGAAACCTCGGGCAGCACGTTCGAAACATCGTTTGTTCGAAACACATTACAAACGCTGGAAGGTCGAGAAATGTTGCGAAAGCACTTGGGACCACTGGGACAAGAGTACATGAGCACTCTCCTCGGTGGCGACAAAGAAAGGAAAATCGATCACGTGTACGGTGTCTATTTCGATAAGGATGAAATGCGTCTCGGTAACAAACGATTCGACATTGACAAATATGACTCTATAATTATAGACGAAGTGAAGTACATCGGTACACAGGATTATACGAATTGATCTTCAAGAGAATTCCCGATGATGACATTTACACGGAGGATGTATAAATACAAGAGCATATTATTGGCGACGAACGCGCATAAACGCAATTATGACACACAAGGCCAATTACGAAGCCACAGGGGATACAAGTACAAACATATAATCGCACCATTGATATCGATTGAAAAGAAAAAATCTGGAAAGAGAGTATTCATGCCTCACGCGATGGCACTAACCGACAATAAAATCGATTACATACACTGGGATGACCCCAACGAGCTAGTGGATCGGGTACGATTGCTGGACGCTTCGCGCCGAGCTGGCCACAACGCTCACGACAATGAGATCCTGTCGATCATCGAGGAATTTCGCGAAGCAGGCATTATTATAAATTGAATGGTGTCTCGACAAATCTAATCAGTCGATCAGCGTCACTCGTATCGGGGGAAAAAAATCAACAAATTTGGATTATTCGAACCAAGAAATGATGCAACCGGCACAAGCGATCATTGGGATAGATTGGTGAAAAGTTACGTGCGCGGAAACGCTCTGTGTCGTGTCGCTACAGACTATGATGCAACCTGAAGCTGACACTGATGCCGTCAACAAACTGTATGTGGAATCCTGCGTTAAAAGATTGATGAATCAACAGAAAGAATCAGATGAGAAGCTGACTTCGTTCGAGAAGGATGTGCGGGCAATACAGATTGTGATAAACGAACCTCAATGCGCGGCTAACGCTAACTCAGAAACGGCTATCAACCTGAATGAGCAGCAGTGAACGGGTTAGGAGCGGCTATCGAACGGTTATCGAACGGCTACGAACAATTATCGAACGGCTACGAACAATTATCGAACGGCTACGAAGGATTATCGAACTGCTATCTAACTACAATGAGTGGTAGTGGTAGTAAACGGCCTAGCAACAGCTGCGAACGAGGGTACGAACAACTCAAGCAGGGTTGCGAACGAGGCTACGAACAAGTCATTAAAGACTACATACAAGGCTACAATCAACTCAAGCAGGGCTGCGAACGGGTCAGTAACGGCTGCGAACGGGTCAGGAGAGGCTACGAACGGGTTAGAAACGACTGTGAACAAGGCTGCGAACGAATCAAGAACGATTTTCGAATGGGTCAAGAACGGAAGTAAACAACGCAAGAACGGCTCAAGAACGGCTCAAGAACGGGTCAAGAACGGCTCAAGAACGGGTCAGAAACGGCTACGAACGGCTCAAGAACGGGTCAAGAACGGAAATGAGCGATAAAACAAGCAGCGACAAACGGCGATCGAGAAAAGCCGACGAAGCGATGAAACAACATAGTTTGGAGAGACGGCAGTTGGTAAACGAACTGCACGCGCCGGCGAAAAAACATTTTCCCCGAAGACACGTCATAGTGCGGGGATACGATGATTTGTGGCAAGCCGACATCGTCGAGATGCGTCCGTATTCTCGTTTCAACAAAGGTTATCACTACATACTCACCGTCATCGATGTGTTGAGCAAGTACATGTGGACCATACCACTCAAGAGTAAAGGTGGAAGCGAGACGGCTGACGCTATCGCCGAGATAATTCGAGATAGCAAGAGATGCCAGAGAAACATGCAAACCGATATGGGGAAAGAATTTTATAACGCCGACGTGCAACGGCTTATACGGAAACATAACATCAATCACTATTCTACATATTCGGTATTGAAGGCATCGGTTGTGGAGCGATTCAATCGCACGCTGAAGAACGACATGTGGAAGATGTTTACGCTGAACGGAACTTACAAGTGGATCGACGCGTTGGCGGAACTCGTATCGGATTACAACGCGCGCAAGCATCGAACGATCGGCATGCGACACGCCGACGTCACCCCCGCGATCGCTGATAAACTTTTAAAAACAGTATATAGTAACATAAAGATTGCCGCTCCGGCAAAGTTCAAAGTAGGTGACCCGGTACGCGTTAGCAAGTACAAGAAACTTTTTGAGAAGGGTTACACACCAAATTGGACAACCGAAGTATTTAAAATTGTTAAAGTGCAGCGTACTAATCCCGTAACCTATCTACTCGAGGACTATCGCAAAACATCTGTCGCTGGAGCGTTTTACGAGCACGAGTTGCATAGCGCGAATTATCCGGACGTATATCTCGTGGAGAAAGTACTGCGCAGGAGGGGTGACGAGGTTTACGTAAAATGGCTGGGATTTGACAATTCGCACAACTCTTGGATACATAAGGACAATGCAATTTAATTCATACAAATTGTATTTATTAATTACTCAAAAATTAAAAAATATATAATATGTACAACATATAAAAATATATAAGATCTTTATTAATACATCCTTTCCGTTACTATATGAAATACATATACATATGTTACATAACATTATATCACACATATATTATATTACATTTTATAAGGGTATCTGGTAATGTCCCCATGGTAATGTGTCGGTCGAATCAGGTATGATATACCGCTTATCGTCGTACGGACTTAGAGCAATTTTCGTCTCGCGAATGGTGTATACTTCATGCAATTTCGATCTAATACATGACTGACTACGTGTCATTTCAATCTCTTCATTCAGGCACCGCGTATAATCGTCGAATGTTATCGTTCTCGCGACAACGTTACTTTTGACACCTTTAACCTTTTTTGTATCTTTCTTACCATCTACTCGCAAAGCGTACATTTTTGCTCTAAGTCCTACAAATTCAGTCATTATCGTACCGTTATTTTTATCTTTCATTAGACCTGGCACCTTTTTATCACAAGCGGTATACCATACGCGTTGTCAATTGGATAATCGCTCGTATCGAATCTAGCGATATCGCGTTTCATATTTTCATACACGTCTTCGCATTTAATATGATATATTAAACTATCTGTATCGGTGTACATTACCCGACATCTGTCACGATAGAGCGGTGACATGTACTCGTGATGAAATTCGTACAGACACACTTTCGATATGTCGAGTATACACATATCAACATAGATTGGTTTGTTAAATTTTACTTCTAGTTTACGTAATTCTACGGCAATTAAATTTTCTGAAAAGACGCTCCTGCTATGGAAATTTGGTTTCGCTATCATCGCCTCTGCACCGTATCGTCCGTCCCACTTTGTCAATAATTTTACATCTACATGATTACGCACATTTTCCATCGTGTTGCCAAATACCGCGTTGTTCATCAATTTGTACAAATTTTTCTCAAAATCATTTTTCGCTTGTGTTCTAAATTTTGTATTTAGTTCAATGTAATCGCGGAGCCATGCGGATTGAGTGAATTGTAATACGCGATGTATTTTTGTAACGCGAAGGCCGTGACGCGTGCACTGCTGCAGGTTGCGGTAGTGTATGACGTAACGCTTCTTATCATATAGCGTTGCGAGAAGCTTATCTTCCCGCTTGCCGGGCGGTTTGTCACGTGTCGGGCAAAACGGTAGGTCAGTGTGCATGTCGTGAAGATGTTGCGGATATTCTAAATCTACTTCGAGGATATAGCCTGTAGGAATCGAGCGCTATTGACGAGATGTCAAAATTAGATACATCGTCGAAGCAATTCGAATGTTATATTTGTATGTTTTAACATGGCATCCCATGTATACCAGGGAAGAGTATAATAATACGTAGGGTCGAGTCCGTAACTCGCGATGCAAATGTCGCGAAAGTTTTCAAATATATCTGCCAACCACAAGACGTCAGTTTTTAAGTACAGATCGCTGTATTCACCCAAGGTTTGAATGGAGAACTGCTGCCACACGTTGACGGCGTGTGCGTAGTCGCTCTCGGATACAGTGTCACTGGTTAAAGAATTGTAAAACGATTCGCGTGGTGGTAAACGCGTGTCCTGCAGCCTGTCCACGCAGTCAATGTACTCGTACGGAAAGACACCTTTTCGCGAATTTAATAATTCAAAATTGTTAGCGAATAATGCGGAAAAATTGGAACGCAAAATTTTTAACTTATCCTTATTCAAAAAAGATGCCAATTTGTCAAGACTAGCATTGAGAAATTTGTATGAATCGATGAATCGTAATTTCATGCAAGCTTTCCGATCTTTATCGTCGTCGGTACTATTGACGGTCTTCGTAAATGAAATGTATTTTTCTTTTGTTATTGGAAGCACATCTACGCGTCCTTCATACGCGGTAGCTATTTTTTTTATGATAAAATGTGCGTCATAGCCGGATAGATTATGGAAAACTACAGGAATGACATAAGAGTCTTTGTAGTTTAGATTACAGTTTGAGTGCGCGGGACCCCTGTATCGCCCGGTCAGATGACAATGATCGCGTACGCGTGTATCATCCGGCGCAAACGGTTTCTCGCATATATGACAATGCGTGGCGCTATGAAAATTTTCCCATTCATCTTGCGTTAATTTTGTCATGTGGACATTATCAGACAAAATACCCTTTACGCGATGCGCTAAATTTTTAAGTTCTTCGGCGAACCATGAAATCGATACTACGGCGAGAATTATACGCGGATAACGAGTTGTCGTACGAACATTGCACGTAATACCCAACGCTAAATACCTCGTGATGTTGGGAGTATGACGCATGTTCCGGCGTCTTCTTCAGCACACACTCCAAGTCGGCGTACACTACGAAGGGAAGTCGCTCCTTTCTGTTGTAGTTGTTGAAGTCGAGCCACTTGTCTTTATCGCTTGGTAATCGGATAGCGCAGTCGTTCATTTCTCGACAGTCCGCAATGTGAGCCTCCAATTTTTCGCTCAAATTAAAGAAGTGCAAGCATCTGTGAAAGAAAAAAAATTACAATTTTATTTACAATTATTATATAGTTTGCAATAAATATACATACCGATCGCAGATATATTTTTGACCATTGTGTTTGCTCAGTTGCGTGCTGACAAGCCGGGATAGATTTTTTATATACGCGAAATGTCCAACGCTGTCGTCCTCCTCCACATACAGCATATTTACATGTTTTTCTCTCTTCCGATGGGTGAGCTGTATCGGAAGAATAGATAATTCCTTCTTCCTCTCAATGCCATAGACGTTGATTGAGATGTTATTTGCCAGTTCAAACTTTTTAATTTGATTTAACGTCATCGGAAACTCAATGTCCTGAAGATTTAACACTGTCGTGTAATGGGGATATGAAAATTCTCGTTCCACATGTCTTTCTGCGGGGTACAGAGCGGCCACCACTGACCACGCGAAACATGCATTTTCCGTTGATCGCACGTTCACCACTGCTCTCTTCATCATAATTTCTCGCGGTAAGTTTAGATAACACCCCGCGCGCATAGGATTGCACTTGTTGACGTTGACCGTAAGATCAAGGATTCGTGACAATGCCCATCCGCTATCACGTTCCTGAAACTCTTCGAGAGACGCCAATGTGGATTCGATGACATGCCGCTCATACCACTCGTGTAAATCGGACGTGCGAAAGAGTTCATAATTTCGCGTGTTAATGCTTTTGTTGGAGCGCTTATCACCTGTCACAAACTCACCGTTGAACACGGTATTTACTTTTGCACAGTTGTGTATTTTTATAACATCTTGCACTTGCTCGAGTACTACACTACTAGCGTCTTCCAAAAATTGTCGCGGTTCGATATAGTCTGCGTTAATCACCGCACCTGTCAGTATCCGATTTTCGAACGCGGTATCGATCTCTCGCCAAACGAGTCTTCCCGTGTTATTATCGCCACTGTAATTACCGCCACTGTAATTACCACCACTGGGTATAAACTGTCTCTGCAATCGAGTCTTTGCACCCTCGAGTCGCGCGATTCTAGCAACCAAAGATTGTCTATATCCAATGGAGAGTCGCGGACGCTTGACACGACTGCGTTCTTCGAGCAGTTTGATAAAGTCCTCGCAGCGCAGCGCCCATTCAAAATATTCGCCCAAGGTGGTGATTTGATGGGACCGCTCCAACAGGTCGCGTTCGTTCTGCTCGATGTTTTCCATTATTTCTTTTATTCACTATTATACCACTAACACTTCTAATACAAGAAAGTAACCACTAAACTTTTTTCACCGCTGCATCTATGCGCTTTCAAATCGTACTATGATTTGACGCGCTCTCATCCTCCTTATATATATTTCACCTAATTCTATCTCCTTTTCTAACATTTGGCGTATCTCAAAAGATAGTTTCCCGAGATATCGGTTTTATGGATAGAGGAGTAAGGACACAAGCTGCCGAACGTTGGCGCCGATACGTTGCATTCTTCCTTAAAAAATATTAAGAAAAATGTTTCGCTCTCGTTTTTATAGGAGATTTTCCGCGAGGGTACAAAGCTGCCGAACGTCAACGCTTTTGCACCTAACGTTTAGACATGTTCGTCGCAGCGTCGGCCCTAAAATCTTCATTCCTTTCCTAATGATAAAATGTCCATAAAATGAAAAACATAGTTTTAATGAACTCTAGAACGCTCCGTTGACGAGCAGCCGGACATCGGCGCTTCCGTAATAAAATTATATTAACGAGGGTACAAAATTGTCAATCATTGGCGCTTGTTCTATACCTTTTTGGGGAAAATGTCTAAGACCCCTCATAAAAAAGTCGTAAAGATACCATCTACAAATATTGCACTCAGAAAACTCCCCCTCCTTTGTCGAAACATCCCCCTCCACCCGCGTGACGTCAACCCCCGCGCCTACGAGATACCCCCACCCCGCGTGACGTCATACCCCTCGTCTCGGAGAACGCCCCGCACCCCCCTCAGAGGACCTGGGTTAGAAACTCTCATAGTATTACTACTATAGACGCCTCTACTCCGTCCCATCCGAGGCATTTGCTAAGGCAAAAGAGCTCGCAAAAAGAGAAGAGCTGGATCGAGACCGATATAAGACGCGTGATCGCCGCGAACCAGAACCGCCGCGTAACGAACACACTCGTCGAATATATCCCCAGACAGCACCCCGCAACGAAACTTATTTTCGCGATCGCTACCCGAATAATACGCTACGTAGCAATCCAGTCAGACCCCCCGTAACGCGAGAGAGAGAGAGGAGCGCCCAACATACAACGATAGACGACAAACGTATAATAACACGAATGTTAATACGAACGCTCCTATTCGCCATAACGACCGTCCCAACAAATGGTGCCGTTACTGCAAGAACAGCGGCTACGAAATCGAAGAATGCCGGAAACGCGAGTATAATAACAACTTACAAAGGAACGAGTCGGTTAACGCGCTGAGCCCCGCGGGAAGGTCGGGTACACCTCACCAAGGGGCTCCCCCTCAAACGACCCGCCCGGTAAATTTAGTCGAAGGGACGAATACCGAGAAGCCAGAATCGCAACTCTAAATCTGCAAGGGCATTCGCACGCGCCCACCGTCGCGTTAGTCGCTGACGGGCTTTTACACGAAACAACATTCATGATAGATACAGGGGCCGCCCCTAATCTAATTAAAATCCGAAACTTACATCCCGAGACGAAAATTCAACAACACGACACGTTGTACCTTAGCGGTATAACAGACGGAAAAATAAAAACCCTCGGGTCCGCCGAAGTTCTTTACATGGGACATCCCCTCTACGTCCACACGGTGTCAAACAATTTTCCAATTTCTCAAGAAGGAATCCTAGGATCCGATTTTCTTCGAGATGCTAGTAGTATCGATTTTAGAGATCGGTCAGTACACTGGCAAAATATTCGAATTCCTTTTTCCAACGCGAAACCGTGGTAGTGCCTGCCAGATCGCGCTCGACATTCTATGTCAATATAAAAAATCTCGACATCGCAGTAGGGTACATTCCGCGTCTCAGCGTCTGCGAGAACGTATTCCTCGGGGAAGCGATAGTCACTAATCGAAATGGGAAAGCATACTTTCACATTATTAACGCTAGCGACACTGACCGCGAATTAGTAGTCCCGACGATAGATCTACAAGAGATCGACCAAATTTCCGCCGAACGCGAAAACGATATTCCAACCGGAAAGAGCAAGGTGTTTACTATATCCCCTCTCGCAACAGACGAACATACTCAAGATCGAGCCACTGCCGTCCGAGAGCTTCTCCGATTAGAACACCTAAATGAAGAAGAGTTAACACACGTTACCGATTTGATACGAACACATAACGATCTATTCCGTCTATCGAACGAGATGTTAGGTTACACAGACAAAATGTCTCACAAAATCCCAACAACCGACGACCAACCAATCCACACTAAACAGTACCGATTCCCGCCTATCCACAAGGACGAGATAAACAAACAGGTTAGAGAATTATTAGACAACGACGTAATAAAACCCCTGAGTCTCCCTACAATTCGCCCCTGTGGATCGTCCCTAAAAAGCCCGATTCAAAGGGAAACAAGCGTTGGAGAATGGTCGTCGACTATCGAGCGTTAAACGAAAAAACAATAGGCGACGCGTACCCGCTACCAAATATAACAGAAATCCTCGACCAGTTAGGGAGCGCAAAATACTTCAGCGTTTGACCTCGCATCCAGTTCCACCAAATCCCGATGCATGAGTCGCACGCGCAAAAAACGGCTTTTTCAACACCTCATGGGCATTACGAATTTAAACGAATGCCATTCGGTTTAAAGAATGCCCCAACGACGTTTCAGCGACTCATGGACCAGGTTCTATGCGGACTACAGGGAACTGAACTTTTTGTATATCTCGATGACATAGTATTGTACGCGAGCTCATTACGCGAACACGAAATCAAATTCAACAAACTGGCCGAAAGATTGCGTAGGGCTAACCTAAATCTCCAACCAGATAAATGCGAGTTCCTACGTAAAGAGGTCGGATACCTAGGTCACATAATCAGTGACGAGGGAGTAAAACCAGATCCGTCTAAATCGCTCGCGGTTAAAGAATTCCCCAGACCCCGACATGCTGTTGTGCCTCTCAGGGTACAACGGGATTTGTAGGATACTTTGAGGGGTCCGTTAGTCTTAGGAGTTAGGACTCCGAGTATCGAGGGTGGTGAAAAGAACACTTTGGTCACAAGAGAAGAGTTTATTCCAACTCACGTGTACAATTCTTTGGTATGTCGAATCGCAGCGCGTCCTCACAATAGATTAGCTGTAATTATTTGTCGCCCTCGGTTCGGAATACGGCCCCGAGGAGTTAATCAGGCGCGCTTATATTACCCGAAAGTAGGTTTTGTTTTTCGGTTAATGTGTCGCCTATATGCAATCGGTTTTGCATCGTCTGCGTTTTACGATCTCGAATGTGTCGCGATGTCTTAACGCGTGTATGCAATCGGTTGCGTTTTTGATTTCGAGGCGCGCGCTATATCTTTTGAAATGCTGATTCTGCGTTCTCTTTTGTGGGTTTTTAGGTCGTGGTTGGGTCATAGTGTTTACGGTTACAACACCCTTCCCCCGCGGAAAAAAGAAAACGGATCGAGTTTTCCTTTTCCCTATTCTTCACGTGGTGGGTTTTGTCTTCTATTTCTTCGGTACAATATTATGGCTATTGTACTTATAATAAGAATGGCTGTATCACCTGATATTGGATATATAACTTGTTTTTTTAAAAACGGATTGACGCTGACGTTGTCTAGATCTTCTGTTAGATCTTGTAGTCTCGAGCTTAAATCCTTTAGTTCGGTAGGGTTCTGAATTATTTTCTTTAACTGTATTGTATTCAGGTTCGCTGGTATTTCGATTTTTAACCTTGAGATATTATATTCTGGTAAGTACGCTTGGAGATATGTGCCGTCTATGGTGTGTGTGTATGCTTGAATTTCGCAGATCGCATTGTCGTTTATGTGATAGATGGGCCTATTTTGTTCGCATATATAGTGATTGTCTACATTAACACATTTTTCTAAATTACTTTGCGTTATTGTTAGATAGGTTTGATTTTCGTTATCAATGGCTACTATCGGTTGGTTTATTTCTGCGAAGGTAAATAAATTCCCGTGGCTATAACTCGGTAGGGGGATAGCCTTCACTATGTTATATCTAGGATGCGAAATTAGTGGGAAGCGCAAAATAGTGTGTACGTAAGGGTTATTAAAATATGCGCTAACGGTTACGAATTTTTCAATCGTGAGCCAATTGTCTTCGGAGATTCCGAAGGGGAAGAATAGTCCTTGGGGCACTTGTGACGTGGCTTCCTTGAGACTTTCTATGATTTGATCTAACGGAATTAACCTCGGATGTATCCTTCCTGTTTTTACTGCCATTAAGTGTTCGATGACGTCTTCCGCGTCTCTCATCAAATCCGTTATTATGGCATTAACTATGGAGAAGTATTCGTGTATTTCTTCTCGTTGTACTTGATTTGCCATCTGTTTTTGGATTTTGGTGGTGAAATTGAGTAGTAGTTGTTCGTTGTATTGTGTTGTTTTTTCCAGATTATCGATGTGGGCAATTGTTGTGTTTAAAATTTTTACTTGATTTTTCATCGTGTGATGCAGTGTTTGCTCTTGATTTTGTAAGAGGAGTAGTTGTTCCTTGATGACCTTGTCGTCATTGGCATCCATGGTTCCGAAGAGTGTTTTTGCTAGTGACCCGATCCCGTCGAGTAGTCATCTTCGTTTGTTTGTCGGTGTCCTGTATATGGTGTTTACTCGTTTTAAGAGGTGTGTTAATTTATCATTCTCCGTTTCGATAATCGTTTTTTGGATTTGACAGCTTTTTTTATTTTGTATCTTGTGTAGGAGGTGTCCGTGATCAATATAATTTTGTAAATCGTGGAATCTTTTATTTAAGGTTCCTAGGTCTATATTAATTATTAACTTCCAGGTGGATTCTACTTGATGTAGATAACCGATTTTTTCGAAGTATATCCCTGGCTCTCGATTAAATTGTTCTACCTCGTATTCCTCTTCTAGGTCCTTTCTTGCGGTAGTAGGCTGCATCTTCCATGTCATTAGCGCTCTGGAATGGAAATAGATGTGCCGAAATTTTTCTTTCTTAATGTTCTATGAACGCTTTTAAACGGGCATGTGTATTTATTATCTTTCGTCCTACTTTAATATTATAATTGACATCGGAGATTTTGTCAATGATTGTGTATGATCCGGTCCATAATGCATCGAGTTTTTTGGATCGACCCCTGCGGACGGTTTCGTTGTGTAATAGTACTTTTTCTCCTACCTTGAACGTGGTATTCTTCGATTTTTTGTCGTAGTTATCCTTTGCTTTCACCTTTTCGTTTTTTAAGTGTTCCTTTGCGATTTGCTGGGCGGCGCGTAATTTTTCTTTCAATTCTTGCGCGTAGTCATCGTATGTATATGTCGGCTTCGGGGGTTGCGATAATGCCGTAGGTAGGGTTGCTTGATGCCCGTAAAGTAGGTCGAACGGCGTGAACCCCGTGGCTGTATGCGGTGTGGTGTTATATGCAAACATTGCGTATGATGTCCATTCATCCCAGTCTGTTTGTTCAGCATTAATGTAGTGGCGAAGGTATTCTGCTAAGGTACGGGTGAGGTATTCTGCTAAGGTACGGTGTGATCGTTCCAAGGCTCCGTTGCTTTCTGGATGGTATGCAGTTGTCTGAATTTTCTCAATTTTTCTTAAGTTAGTAATTTACAGACGTCCTTGAACATTTCGCTAAGGAAGTTTGTACCCTGGTCGGTTAAGACCTTTTCTTGGATACCATGTTCGAAGATAATTTTTGTTACGAATTCCCTTGCAATTGTTGCGGCTTCTTGATTAGTTATCGGAATCGCTTTACTAAATTTAGTTAGATTATCTTGGAAGGTAAGTACATATTTATTCCCATTACCAGAGATCGTTAGGGGTCCTACGATGTCTAAAGCGCATTTTTCGAATGGTTTGCTTGCGGTATCTGTTATTACCAGCGGTGCTTTGTTTTTTCGCGAAAGTTTATTTTTTTGGCAGAGTTTACATTTTGCTACATAGTTTTCTACGTCCTTAGTCAGTCCTTTCCAGTTGTGTAGTAACCGGATTCTGTTAATGGTGCGTTCCCTTGATGTCCTCCTAGGGGTGCGTCGTGATACTCATATAGTATGCGGCGTTTCTCTTCTTCCGTGTATTTCCGCTCTGTTTTTGTGTCATTAATTTCTTCTTTATCGATTTTATTAATTTCTTCTTCATCGATTTTATTAATTTCACGTGTCGGCTGAGTGCGTCGGCGTTTTTATTAGCTTTGCCTGCCTTGTGTACAATCTCGTAATCGTATTCTTCAAGTTTTAATCGCCAACGCATCAATCGCGATCTAGGTTCCGTTACATTAAATAACCATACTAATGGTTTGTGATCGGTGATAATTTTGAATTTCGTACCATACAGATAAGGCCTGAAATGTTTTACTGCCCATACTATGGCTAGTAGTTCCTTTTCAGTAGTATTATAGTTATGTTCCGCCCGCGACAAAATTCTGCTTGCGTAAGCAATCGGTCTTGTCCTACCGGGCCTTGCGACAGTATGGCTCCGATGGCGTAATCTGAGGCATCCGTTGTTACGAGGAATTCCTGATCGAATTCCGGATATTTTAGTATGGGTGCGGTAGTTAATTTATTTTTTAACGTGTCAAATGCGTTTTGCTGTTCGCTGTTCCACTCAAATTTTTCTTCCTTTTTTGTTAATTTTGTCAAGGGTTTAGCAATTTTTGAGAAATTTTCTATAAATTTTCTATAGTAACCTGCTAAACCTATGAACGCTTGTATTTCCTTAGCTTTGGTGGGAGTGGGGAATTTTTTTACGGCGTTTATTTTGGAAGGATCAGGCATGATCCCCTTTTCTGTAACGATGTGCCAAATATATTACTTCCTTTCTAAGGAACTCGCATTTGTCTGGTTGGAGTTTTAAGTTGTGTTTACGTAATCTGTAGAGAACCTCGGCGAGTCGCATGTGGTGGTCCTCTAGGCTGTTACCGTATATTACTATATCGTCCAAGTATACGAGACATTTGATCCCTTGTAGTCTCGTCAGCACGGAGTCCTTCATTAACCGTTGGAATGTAGCTGGCGCGTTCGTTAACCCGAATGGCATTCGATTGAACTCGTAATGTCCATACGGTGTGGAAAATGCAGTCTTGCATTTATCGGGCTCGGCCATGGGTATCTGATGGTAGCCCGACGCTAGATCCAAGGTGAAGTACTTTGCATTTCCCAGTTGGTCTAGTATATCCGTTATGTTCGGTATTGGAAAAGAATCGTCTATGGTTAAATTATTAAGTTTCCGGAAATCTACAACTATGCGTAATTTTCGGTTTCCTTCCGCATCCGCTTTTTTGGGGACCACAAGTAAAGGCGCATTCCATTGGCTGTTACTAGGTCGGATTAGCTTGTCCTTCAACATGCCCTCTATTTGTTTATTTATTTCTTTTTTGTGTTTCTCCGGCAATCGGTATGGGCGTACATTTACAGGTGCACTGTCAGCTCGGAGCGCGATTTCGTGTGACGTAGTCGGAGTGCAAGTCAGCGCGTCTCCTTTAAGGTAAAACACGTCACCGAATTCCTCACAGATTTGAAGCAATGTTTTTTCTTCTTCTTGATTGAGATGTTGTAGTCGGAGTAAATTTTTTATTTGCTCTCTGCGGGAGAGTGTAGGCGCTTCCTGGAGAGGCGGGACATTCTCTCTTCGAGCCACCGTGTTCGTAATTTCCTCGACGTTTACCCATGGAGTTGACATTTTAATGTATTTTTCGGTTGTATTTATAACGCTAATCGGGCATGAAAATTCTTCTGGTTCTACGAGACAGTGTCCGATAAATACTCCGGGCAGCATTTCTTCGGCGCGTACCACGCCTACCTTATTCGAGTCGGTGGTGGCTCGGATGATTGTTCCGCTTCGCGGCTTCAGCATTAGCGCGCGGTACGGGCGTAATTTTAATATTGTCTCTGCTAGTTGTAGCTGTTTTTTGGGTGCGTCTTAATAAGTCATTCTCTCGCCGCATTAACTGCAGCTCGCGCTCCATCAATTGCTTATCTCTCCGACACAACTCCATTTCTCGTCGCAGATATTCGACCTCAGTGTCGATCACGCTCGGTTCGTCTACTGCCTCGTTACTCTCCTCCTCACTCGGCACCCGCGACATCCATCCTCCCGCTGGATCTCTCTCAAAAAGTCTGGCTATTAATTCATTTTTCGCGCCAGTAGTCGCCAGGCTCTTCTCTCGCAGTATCGCTTTAAGTTCGTTGACGGTGAAATTGTTTGCGTCTTTCTCAGTGCTTGCCATTCTCTCTCGTCAACCAATTTTCATAACAATCGCGAAAAATCAATACTTGTGGAACAATTATCAATTATCGATTTCGCGTCGCAGCCATTCACTGCCCTTCGCAGCGTCAACTCACGTCAGATCCCGGCTGAGCCCCCAAAATTGTAAGCGCAGATGAACGGCAGTAAAGAAATTGTTCTAAATCCCTCAGTGAAAAATAAGATAGAATATATTTGGCTCAAGATACAATATAATTTGGCAATGTCAACGGTATTAAATTCGAGCGAGGACTGTTCCTTCCGACAGTTAATCGGCTGTATTTATTTCTTTCGCTTAGACTTCTAGATAATTCTTGACTTTTCGGTTATTGCTTTGTCTTACGACCTCGTCAAGGTAATCGGAGATATTGTTTTTACTTGGCTGTCTCACGAAACAATCCGAGTCGACTTACACTGTTTTTGTTTGCGTCCATATTATAATGAGTTTGTCTCGAGTAAATATAACGGTCGAGACAAATACTTTTATTATCGATTCGCAATATCTAAAATAAATTATTCACGCGATACAATATTATAATTTAAAATAATTCCGATCCTACATTACTTTGTCGTATCTTTCAATTTTATAGATCTGATGCACAGCATGACAAATCATTATGTAACACGTAACGTATAATTTCACGATACATGCTACAATCGCATGATAACGTATTATCTTCTTCACTTCTTGGAAAATGTACATTCCTATATGATTATGTTTTCTTAAAATACAATTTATAAATATGTAAACAAACATGTGCAACAGATGAATGAAAATGTCTATATATTATTATTTATCAATTTATACACTTAATTATTAATGAAGAATTTTGATTAAAGTAGCCAATCTTTTCTAATCTTTCAATCCCGAAAATAAAAAAACAAGATAAAAATCATATTTTTGACAAAAGTTGTAAAATAAACATTAAACTGAGTAAATGGCAATATGAGCCTAGGCGCTGTTAATAGGGCGCAATTTTTAAAAAAATTAAATGTATTATATAAGCATTCAAACGCACATCGTTTATTTAGATCCAAATTATCTTAATAAAATATTCGCGGACGTTTCGGATCCTTCTTAGGGCCATCTTCAGCGCAAATAAAAACCTTAATACCGAGATTAACATAGAATTTGTAGGTGAAGGATATTACTAGACACAACATAAGCAATTGATTATCGCAAAATAATTGTGTAAAATAAATGTAAAAAAAGATACAACACAAATATACAAATAAGCAAATGGCATTAAGACATGTGGTTTTGAAATAGAGAAGCTCTAAATAAGAACGTGTAATGACGTTTGTACCGCTTTCCATTTTGTTCGTATCTATACAGGTGTAATTATACAGAATTTTTAAAATTGATGTTACAGCTAATAATGTCATTTTATGAGAAATTTTATTTCTGTAAACGGGTGATGTTTTGTAGTTGTTTGTAGACGTTTGTACCGCTTTCCGTTTCGTTTGTACCCCTACAGGTGTAAATATATCGAATGTTCAAAATTGATATTAGAGCTATTAATGTCATTTTTGGGATATTTCAATTTTGTATACGGATGCTGTTTTGTAATTGCCTGCAGACGTTTGTACCGCTATCCGTTTTGTTTGTACCCCTATAGGTGTAAATACACCGAGTTTTAAATACTGATGTTACAGCTAATAGTGTCATTTTTTAAGATATTTTAATTCTGTAAACGAATATTGTTTTGTAATTGTCTGCAGACGTTTGTACCGCTATCGGTTTTGTTTGTACCCTTACAGGTGTAAATATACCGAATGTTCAAAATTGATATTAGAGCTAATAAGAACGTCATTTTTGGGATATTTCAATTTTGTATACGGGTGCTGTTTTGTAATTGCCTGCAGACGTTTGTACCGCTTTCCGTTTCGTTTGTACCCCTACAGGTGTAAGTATACCGAATGTTCAAATTTGATGTTACAGCTAATAGTGTCATTTTTTAAGATATTTTAATTCTGTAAACGAATGTTGTTTTGTAATTGTCTGCAGACGTTTGTACTGCTTTCCGTTTTGTTTGTACCCTTACAGGTGTAAATATACCGAATGTTCAAAATTGATATTAGAGCTAATAATGTCATTTTTGGGATATTTCAATTCTGTAAACAGGTGCTGTTTTGTTACCATCTGCAGATGTTTGTGTTGCTTTCCATTTTGTTTGTTATATTTCAATTTTGTATACGGGTGCTGTTTTGTAATTGCTTGCAGACGTTTGTACCGCTTTCCATTTTGGCATTCACTTCCCCAAACAAATTTAACTTGACTTTCTGTCAGCGCGTAAAGGGGCTTTGCCAAAGAAGAAAATCTTTCACAAATTTCCTATAATACGAACAAAACCCTAAGAAACTGTTTCTTTGTATGGGGGATCGGCCAATCTTTTACGGCAACAATCTTTTCCGGATCCGTAGTCACGCCCTCTTCGGAAATTATATGTCCCAAATATTTTACATTTTTTTGGAAGAGAATACATTTTTTTGGATTAATTTTTAAATTAGCTTCTTTTAATCGCGAAAATACCAAATTTAAATTTTCGAGCATTTCTTCAAAACTTTTTCCAAAAATTATTACGTCATCCAAATATACCAAACATATTTTTGATAATAAACCGTGTAAAACTTTCTCCATAAGTCGTTCAAATGTCGCGGGGGCGTTACATAAACCGAACGGCATTACTGTAAATTGCCAAAGACCTCTGCCGATCGAGAAGGCCGTCTTTTCTTTGTCCTCCGATCGGACTTTTAGTTGCCAATAACCACTTTTCAAATCTAATGTGGAAAACCAACAATTACCTGTAAGTTGATCTAAAATGTCGTCGATTCTGGGAAGGGGGTATGAATCCTTTACCGTGATATTATTCAATTTCCGGTAATCGACGCAAATCTTAAACTGCCATCCTTTTTCCTCACCATGACAGCCGGAGAAATCCAGGGACTTTGTGATTCCTCAATAACTCCTTGTTCTCTCATATCCTCAATTATTTTATCTACTTCCTTAAATGAATTGGAATTCGACGAGGTACCTGCTTTATGAGGAGAGAGTCTTTCACATTGATAACATGTTCAACAACATTGCAATTGCCAGCCACAATAATTTCAGAGAATACATCACAATAATTATTTAAAAAGTTAGCAAAAATTTCTTTTTCTGTATTTTTTAAATTTATTGAATTATTTTTGAAAAGTTCTTTTAAAATAGATGGAATTTCATAAGAATCTTCGATTCGAGAGCAATTATAAATTATTTCTTTATTTGATTCCAATTCTTAAATTCATAATCAAAAATATTTTCTAAGTTAATTTTTTGAAGAAAATCGGCTCCCAATAAACAATTATCTTTTATGGTGGCAACGAACATAGGAAATAAAATCGAATGCTTTCCAACCTCTACTCTAACCTCTACTTGAAATTCAATTGATACTTTTTCTCCCGTCGGATATCTTAGATTGCAATTTTCAACTCTAACCTTTTTAATATCTTTATCTATTAACTCTTTATTAATAACAGAAACATTGGAGCCCGTGTCTATTTTCAAAGAATAATCTTTACCATTTATTCTTCCATTGTAATAGAAATTATTTTGTCTAATTCTAGCAATATCAAAATTAATAAAACGATTCACTGTCGGGGCTTTTTGAGAGAAAGTCGAGCTCACCCCGCGTAGCTCGACTAAACCGCGTTTCCCTTCTCTTCAGGGCATTCTGACCGGAAATGCCCTGTTTTCCCGCACGTCCAGCATTCCCTGCCTTTCGAGGAAAAATTACTCCCTCGCCATTTCTCTTTCGAAGGACCCTTCTTATCGTGATTTTTCCGCGCGCTATTTTTATCGCTCTTATCACCGTTCCCGTTTTTCTCATCATGATCTTTCCGCGCGCCGTTCCTCTCCGCCTTTTGATAAAAATTCGCGCTATTAAATTTTCCGTAATTAGATTTTGCGAAATTTTCTCTCCTTTTCTCAAAATTTTCTCCCTGAATAATTTTTACCGTTTTTGCTCTCTCAACGGCCAAATTTAAGGAGGTTATTCCTTCTAACTGAAGGGTCCTCCTCAAGAAACCATCGAAGAGAGCCGAAATAAATTGCGCGCACGCGATTTTATCCCTTACTGCGTACGGACATTCGGGATATGCAAGTCGTGACAACCTTTCCAACTCAGCACCAAAAGAAGCAAGATCTTCCCCAAATTTTTGTTTTCGATTCGTAAATAACGAAAGTAGATATACTATGAGAGTTCTAACCCAGGTCCTCTGAGGGGGGTGCGGGGCGCGGGGGGTTTTCCGAGACGAGGGGTATGACGTCACGCGGGTGGAGGGGGATGTTTCGACAAAAGAGGGGGAGTTTTCTGAGTGCAATATTTGTAGATGGTATCTTTACGACTTTTTTATGAGGGTTCTTAGACATTTTCCCCAAAAAGGTATAGAACAAGCGCCGATGATTGACAATTTTGTACCCTCGTTAATATAATTTTATTATGGAAGCGCCGATGTCCGGCTGCTCGAACTTGTCAACGGAGCGTTCTAGAGTTCATTAAAACTATGTTTCCCATTTTATGGACATTTTATAGGTGCAAATGTAAAAGCGTTGACGTTCGGCAGCTTTGTACCCTCGCAGAAAATCTCCCATAAATGAGAGCGAAACATCTTCCATAATATCTTTTAAGGAAAAATTGCGACGTATCGGCGCCAACGTTCGGCTGCTCGAATTTTTATAAACAGATAGCGCTCGATTTTATTACTATGATATTCCTTTGCGATAATTTTGAGAGGGATAGGGCTGAAGCTTATGGAGAGTGGGTCTCCGCGTCAAAAAGTCTTTAGCATTCGACGAGTTAAAGTGTCCTATGCGAAGTGTCAGTGGCACAGTGCAGTGAGTTAAAAAGAAATGGAAAATAATAATTTCGAGAGAATATTAGACGAGTCATCTGATGAAGATCACGAGTTGTCGGATAACAATGTAGACGAATCTGACGAAGATCATTGTTGTTGAGTGACAGTAATTATATTAGTGATCGCAGTGAGGACCTTACGGATATTCACGACAAGGTAGTGTCTAATTCACAAATCCTTGCGCTAAACGGACGTACAAAAGTTTGCGCCATATACTTTTATTATTCTACGGGTGGTGCTCTGGCTTTATCTACTTCATGTATGATCTCTATTCAAGATTTCGGACACATGTATGCTGTACGAAAGCATGTGATTAAATTACACAATGCAGTGGATTGCCGATGGTGTTGCTATTGTAGAAAATCATTGTGTCAGATATTTCCATGTGATATGTGTCCTATTTGCACAAAATAAACTTTTGGAGATTGTGCTGGGACACTTAAAGTGAGAATTCTACAAGTGTTGTGAAAATGGCGAGTCAGAAAAAATCGAAGGTGTCTTCGGTGGTACAGTTTCTACGAAATCGTGAACTCGGTGTACAGAAACCCCAAACAAAAGATTTGGCCCATTTTATAGAAATTCATGAAGATATTTTAAGAACAACTGGCGGTTTATCTAAATGCTTCAGAGCACACAACAATATCAAATGCTTTCGACGTCGCTATAAAAGCTGTGTGGTTTACTTTAAAGGATCTGAGGACCCATATATTGGTCGAATGGATATGCCATCACCATCGGCATCATGCGAATCATCGGATTATGATTTTTCGGACAAAGATATTGAGGAACCATTATAATTTTTCAGACCGAGATATTGAGGAACCATATTCTCCCTAATCTATCATGGAGGCAGTATGTAATACTTGTAAGTATTTATTTAAATAAATTAAAATATTTATAAATTAATAAAAAAAAATTTTCTGTTATGCAGAAGGGACCCCTTGCTGTCCCATAATGGTCCTCTACCGCCTCGCTGCCACCGCCCCACCACCTCGCAGCCGCTGCTCAACCGCTTGCCGCCGACGCATTAAAAATTTTTATATTTTGTATTTTAAATTTATATTGTTTATCTATTTATCTTATTATTTGTATTTTTCTTATATATTCATATTATATTATTATATTTTTTATATTTTTATATTATATTCATATTATATTATTATATTCTTATATATTCTTATATTTTAAATTTTAAATTCACATACACACATATTCATACGCACACACACACGCACACACACATACACACACAAAATTATAAATATTACACATACCTATTTTATGAATAAAAAAAATTATTTTAAACATAAAAACACATATTTTACTTTAGAATAATTCCTCTCTTTCCTCCCATTTATATTAAGAATATTATTATAAAAGAATTATTATTATTAATATTGGAAAAAAATATTTAAAAAAAAAATCTCCTTCGCATGCACCTCGCGCTATCTCTTTCTTCTCTCTCGCGCTATCTCTCTCACGGTTCCTAGCCTCGCGCTATCTGTCACTCTTTCGTGTACCTCGCCGCGACATATCTCTCCTTCACATGCGCTATCTCTTTCTTCTCTCTCACGCTACCTCTCAGTCTCTAGCCTGGCGTTTCCCCTTCCCCGTATGACGTCAGGACCCCGCAAGGACCTCGCAACAAGTTATGTATGAGAGCTGCTTACGGGTGGGAGAAAGATGGAGAATGGAAATGCATGCAAAAATTACATCATAATTTAGACTTTAAAAACTCTTTATTTATATATTTTTTCTAACATATTATGGACTAAAAATTAAAGCTGCCAGCTCATAATCGATGAGTTGATGTTTATTGAAGGCGTCGCTAGCGCGTATTACATTTGATACTTCTTTAGGATTCTCGTTACATTGGACGCGATATTTGAAAATTGTGTAAATTTAACATCGACTGTCTCGGTAATTTTAACCAATCGATCAAAAGATACATCAATGCATGGATCGAGATCGAACATACGGTGTAACGTCGATTCGATCATCATCATACATACATTTGAAGATTCGAGACTTATGAGTTTGGCGTTGTTAATCGTATGAACTCGCATTGTTAGCGGTCCAACGCTTATAAAACTGTGGACATCATTAGAGTCGTTCCGAAGAAAATTTTAAAGTATCATCGAATATGAAATTTTTATGCTTTTATTCCATATATTCCTACAATTTTTTTTGAAGATCTTATATTGAAAATTATTGTATGGAATTCACAAATTTGACATAATAACTTTATAAAAGCGTATTTATTTCGTTTTTAAATCGGATTTTTTTTTATGCAAAGAATAATATTATAAAATCGTAAATCCCCTTACTAATCTTGATCATTGAATAAATCTCACCATTTATCTACATTTCCCTTCAATCAGAAATTTATATAAATTTAAAATCATACTATATTATCGTATGCAATTAATTATAATTGCGATTTAGTGCGATTATTTATATTTATAATAAAAAATGGAAAAATGTTTATATTTGTTTTATTTGAATATAAATGCATAACGAGAAGACTAGAGGAGACCGGGACTAGTAGGTTCAGTTCAAAGATATTATAAAACCTTTATTAAAGATATTAAAATACCTCTTTTGTTATAAAATATATTTTTTTTTGTTTTGAACACGCGTTTAGATTGGTCATCACTAATTAAATAAAAATATATTATATAACTAATTTTTATCAGATCTATATTGATATTTTATTTCTTCTAATATAACAATATTAATATATGTGCAATTGAAAACTATTAAAATCATCAAAAAAGCCCGATCTCTAAAAGTTAATAAATTATATAATTTTTTCCGTGATTCACGTATATGGCACCACTGTGCGACATCTCTCTCGCGCTATCTCTCGTAAACACCTCACGCTCTCTCTTTCTCTCTTTTAAGCATTCTCATGGTCCTTTCCGCAGGTATAAACAAAACAGCGTATGGCGTGTAGCATTACGGTGAGCGCTGATGTCCAACCGCTCGAATTTATAAACAGATATTTATTACTACGATTTATCTGAGGGGATGGGGCTGAAGCTTATGGAGAGAGGGTCTGTCTCTGCGATGTTCATCACAAAGTTTAAAGCAGTCGCTGAGCTAAGTATCGCTAAGTGTCATCGAGCTAAGTTATTAAGTGCAGTGCAAAATGCCTTTTGGATCGGGAGACATTTTGGACCCAAATTTTTTTTTAACAAGAATATCCTTAGGACTTCATGAAATAATAGACATAATATCTTGGAAGACCCACCTGCTAGAAAATTTATTGAGGACTCTGTTCCTTATATTCACAATGCCGGTAAGTTTTTATTATTATATAATAAATTTGTTTATTAATATTATCTACCAAATTTGTCGATTTTCAGAAAATAACCGAGGAATCCATCCAAATCGGTGGATACCTTAATCATCGGCATATAGAACAAGTACGAAATTATCGGTGGTGCGATCGGCGGGAATTGGCCGAGCTATGGGACGACGCGGAGGGGATCGTGGAATGGGCACAGGATTACTAGTGAGATGACGTCTTCTGCCTCAGAAAATTGTTCGGCGAGGAATCATATCCTCCCGAACCTGTCAGGGAGGAATTATGGGTCTAGTGAGTATCTCTTTTTAATTTTAAATATTATTAAAATAATAAAATAATTAATAAAAATTTTAAATTTTTTAAGTTGTTTTTATATCGCTAGTACAATAATCAAAGGGGTAGTTGTAAATTAATCGACCAAACTAGCCAAAATTTGTTTATTTAATAGAAGTTACATCGCTTCGACCATATGGTTGTGGTCCTTTTCAAGTATAAACTGAAATAATAATTAATTTAAAAAAAACGGTTTGAATACAAAAAACAATAATATACATAAATGGATTTGCTATAAAATTTTGAGTACATACGTTCTTATTGAAACACTTCACAAATTTAAGTTAAAACAAATCATTAACATCTTGTTGAATTTTAAAGAGAGAGAAACATTGTATCAGTATGAAACTTTGTCAGTGACTGAAATATAAAAATAGGAAACCAAGCTAAACGACCTTTATTATTTTCTCATAGATTTTATTTAAGCTATCTGTGTCCTTTTGTAGGTTGATTGTATTATTGAATTTTTTAATATACAACATTTCCGCGATTTCTCTCTTTTTCACATATTTCTCATTATATAATATATTAGGTTTTGTCCAAATCAAATTCATGTCCGAATTCCAATTTATGTTTACTTATAACGGAATGATTGGTTTCATGCAATTTTATATTGTTAAAATGCTCTTTCACTCGAGTACGTAAGCGCCTTTTTGTTTGGCCGATATATGACGCATTACAGTTTTTGCAATCTAATTTATATACAACATTAGTTCTCTGATCATTATGTAAACTATCTTTACCACATTTAATCAATGTATTTAGCTTTTTTTTTGGTTATTTTATAGACGTTGAAGCCCATGCCACGCATAACACGACATAGATCATAACTCACATCTTTAGCATATGGCAATGAAATAAAAGATGTTCTGTCAGATTGTCCACGATTCATATCACAATCATTAATGTGATTACGAATTTTTTATACATTAATTCTTTTTTGTATATGTCGTTTGATGATGTGTTTAGGTTAAACAATTATTAAGTAAGATATCATTCATCATCTCAATGTTTTTATGATGGAAAATGTCATTGGATAGTAGAATGACATGATCAACCAGATTATAAATAGTATTAATTTTATATTTTAAAGGGTGGTTAGAAAAAAAAAGTTTATATATCTTCCAGAACATGTAGGTTTCCTGTACCAATTAGTAATGAGTCTATTGTCTGAACGAATGATCGTTGTATTTAGGAAATTAATGGAAGAACTGACTTCAATTTCATATGTGAAATTCAAGCGTTGGTGGTAATTATTAAAAGTCATTAATATCTCATCTATTTTTGTACGTGGCAATATAGCAAAAACGTCGTCTACATATCTATAATATATGGGGACAGTGAAACTTAACAAACTTAAACATTGTGTCTCCAAATCATCCATCACAATATCTGCTATGATAGGTGATAAAAGAGAACCCATCGGGCTGCCAAATATTTGTTCATAAAACTGACCATTGAAGCTGAAACTAGTTGAATCTAAAATCAATTCTATTGAATGTAAAAATTGAGCTAAATTGAAATTTGTGTTCTTAGCAATGTCAATCCAACGTTTTTTAACGGCATTTAAAACCAACTCTTTAGGAATATTTGTGAATAATGAACTAACATCTAAAGATATCATTATATCATTATCATTAATAAAAGTATCTTTAATATTTTTAACGTTTATCGCTCGTTTATCGCAGTTTCTGACCCGTTCAAAGCCGTTTCTGAGCCGTTCGTAGTCGTTTCTGACCCGTTCAAAGCCGTTTATGACCCGTTCGTAGCCGTTTCTGACCCGTTCAAAGCCGTTTCTGACCCGTTCGTAGTCGTTCTTGAGCCGTTCTTTGCCGTTTCTGACCCGTTCAAAGCTGTTTCTGAGTCGTTTTTGACCCGTTCGAAGCCGTTTCTGAGCCGTTCGTAGTCGTTTCTGAGTTAAGGTTACAGACTGCGATAAACGAGCGATAAACGTTAAAAATATTAAAGATACTTTTATTAATGATAATGATATAATGATATCTTTAGATGTTAGTTCATTATTCACAAATATTCCTAAAGAGTTGGTTATAAATGCCGTTAAAAAACGTTGGATTGACATTGCTAAGAACACAAATTTCAATTTAGCTCAATTTTTACATTCAATAGAATTGATTTTAGATTCAACTAGTTTCAGCTTCAATGGTCAGTTTTATAACCAAATATTTGGCAGCCCGGGTTCTCTTTTATCATCTATCATAGCAGATATTGTGATGGATGATTTGGAGACACAATGTTTAAGTTTGTTAAGTTTCACTGTCCCCATATATTATAGATATGTAGACGACGTTTTTGCTATATTGCCACGTACAAAAATAGATGAGATATTAATGACTTTTAATAATTACCACCAACGCTTGAATTTCACATATGAAATTGAAGTCAGTTCTTCCATTAATTTCCTAAATACAACGATCAGTCGTTCAGACAATAGACTCATTACTAATTGGTACAGGAAACCTACATGTTCTGGAAGATATATAAACTTTTTTTTCTAACCACCCTTTAAAATATAAAATTAATACTATTTATAATCTGGTTGATCATGTCATTCTACTATCCAATGACATTTTCCATCATAAAAACATTGAGATGGTGAATGATATCTTACTTAATAATTGTTTAACCTAAACACATCATCAAACGACATATACAAAAAAGAATTAATGTATAAAAAATTCGTAATCACATTAATGATTGTGATATGAATCGTGGACAATCTGACAGAACATCTTTTATTTCCATATTTATCTTTTATTGCCATATGCTAAAGATGTGAGTTATGATCTATGTCGTGTTATGCGTGGCATGGGCTTCAACGTCTATAAAATAACCAAAAAAAAAGCTAAATACATTGATTAAACGTGGTAAAGATAGTTTGACATAATGATCAGAGAACTAATGTTGTATATAAATTAGATTGCAAAAACTGTAATGCGTCATATATCGGCCAAACAAAAAGGCGCTTACGTACTCGAGTGAAAGAGCATTTTAACAATATAAAATTGCATGAAACCAATCATTCCGTTATAAGTAAACATAAATTGGAATTCGGACATGAATTTGATTTGGACAAAACCTAATATATTATATAATGAGAAATATGTGAAAAAGAGAGAAATCGCGGAAATGTTGTATATTAAAAAATTCAATAATACAATCAACCTACAAAAGGACACAGATAGCTTAAATAAAATCTATGAGAAAATAATAAAGGTCGTTTAGCTTGGTTTCCTATTTTTATATTTCAGTCACTGACAAAGTTTCATACTGATACAATGTTTCTCTCTCTTTAAAATTCAACAAGATGTTAATGATTTGTTTTAACTTAAATTTGTGAAGTGTTTCAATAAGAACGTATGTACTCAAAATTTTATAGCAAATCCATTTATGTATATTACTGTTTTTTGTATTCAAACCGTTTTTTTTAAATTAATTATTATTTCAGTTTATACTTGAAAAGGACCACAACCATATGGTCGAAGCGATGTAACTTCTATTAAATAAACAAATTTTGGCTAGTTTGGTCGATTAATTTACAACTACCCCTTTGATTATTGTACTAGCGATATAAAAACAACTTAAAAAATTTAAAATTTTTATTAATTATTTTATTATTTTAATAATATTTAAAATTAAAAAGAGATACTCACTAGACCCATAATTCCTCCCTGACAGGTTCGGGAGGATATGATTCCTCGCCGAACAATTTTCTGAGGCATAAGACTAGTGAGTCATCTCACTAGTAATCCTGTGCCCATTCCACGATCCCCTCCGCGTCGTCCCATAGCTCGGCCAATTCCCGCCGATCGCACCACCGATAATTTCGTACTTGTTCTATATGCCGATGATTAAGGTATCCACCGATTTGGATGGATTCCTCGGTTATTTTCTGAAAATCGACAAATTTGGTAGATAATATTAATAAACAAATTTATTATATAATAATAAAAACTTACCGGCATTGTGAATATAAGGAACAGAGTCCTCAATAAATTTTCTAGCAGGTGGGTCTTCCAAGATATTATGTCTATTATTTCATGAAGTCCTAAGGATATTCTTGTTAAAAAAAAATTTGAGCCCAAAATGTCTCCCGATCCAAAAGGCATTTTGCACTGCACTTAATAACTTAGCTCGATGACACTTAGCGATACTTAGCTCAGCGACTGCTTTAAACTTTGTGAACATCGCAGAGACAGACCCTCTCTCCATAAGCTTCAGCCCCATCAGATAAATCGTAGTAATAAATATCTGTTTATAAATTCGAGCGGTAGGACATCAGCGCTCACCGTAATGCTATACGCCATACGCTGTTTTGTTTATACCTGCGGAAAGGACCATGAGAATGCTTAAAAGAGAGAGAGAGAGAGAGAGAGCGTGAGGTGTTTACGAGAGATAGCGCGAGAGAGATGTCGCACAGTGGTGCCATATACGTGAATCACGAAAAAAATTATATAATTTATTAACTCTTAGCGATCGGGCTTTTTTGATGATTTTAATAGTTTTCAATTGCACACATATCAATATTGTTATATTAGAAGAAATAAAACATCAATATAGATCTGATAAAAATTAGTTATATAATATATTTTTATTTAATTAGTGATGACCAATCTAAACGCGTGTTCAAAACAAAAAAAATATATTTTATAACAAAAGAGGTATTTTATAATATCTTTGAACTGAGCCTACTAGCCCCGGTCTCCTCTAGTCTTCTCGTTATGCATTTATATTCAAATAAAACAAATATAAACATTTTTCCATTTTTTATTATAAATATAAATAATCGCACTAAATCGCAATTGTAATTAATTGCATACGATAATATAGTATGATTTTAAATTTATATAAATTTCTGATTGAAGGGAAATGTAGATAAATGGTGAGATTTATTCAATGATCAAGATCAGTAAGGGGATTTACGATTTTATAATATTATTCTTTGCATAAAAAAAAATCCGATTTAAAAACGAAATAAATACGCTTTTATAAAGTTATTATGTCAAATTTGTGAATTCCATACAATAATTTTCAATATAAGATCTTCAAAAAAAATTGTAGGAATATATGGAATAAAAGCATAAAAATTTCATATTCGATGATACTTTAAAATTTTCTTCGGAACGACTCTAATGATGTCCACAGTTTTATAAGCGTTGGACCGCTAACAATGCGAGTTCATACGATTAACAACGCCAAACTCATAAGTCTCGAATCTTCAAATGTATGCATGATGATGATCGAATCGACGTTACACCGTATGTTCGATCTCGATCCATGCATTGATGTATCTTTTGATCGATTGGTTAAAATTACCGAGACAGTCGATGTTAAATTTACACAATTTTCAAATATCGCGTCCAATGTAACGAGAATCCTAAAGAAGTATCAAATGTAATACGCGCTAGCGACGCCTTCAATAAACATCAACTCATCGATTGTGAGCTGGCAGCTTTAATTTTTAGTCCATAATATGTTAGAAAAAATATATAAATAAAGAGTTTTTAAAGTCTAAATTATGATGTAATTTTTGCATGCATTTCCATTCTCCATCTTTCTCCCACCCGTAAGCAGCTCTCATACATAACTTGTTGCGGGGTCCTTGCGGGGTCTGACGTCATACGGGGAAGGGGAAACACTAGGCTAGAGACTGAGAGGTAGTGAGAGAGAGAAGAAAGAGATAGTGCATGTGAAGGAGAGATATGTCGCGGCGAGGTACACGAAAGAGTGACAGATAGCGCGAGGCTAGGAACCGTGAGAGAGATAGCGCGAGAGAGAAGAAAGAGATAGCGCGAGGTGCATGCGAAGGAGATTTTTTTTTTTAAATATTTTTTTCCAATATTAATAATAATAATTCTATTATAATAATATTCTTAATATAAATGGGAGGAAAGAGAGGAATTATTCTAAAGTAAAATATGTGTTTTTATGTTAGTAGGTATACTATGCCAATTCTAACTCAGGTCCTCCGAGGGGGCACGGGGGGTTCACCGGGGCGAGGGGTATGACGTCACGCGGGGCGGGGGTATCTCGAAGGTGCGGGGGCTGACGTCACGCGGGTGGAGGGGATGTTTCGACAAAGGAGGGGGAGTATTCTGAGTGCAATATTTGTAGATGGATATCTTTACGACTTTTTTTTTTTATGAGGGATCCTAGACATTTTCCCAAAAAGGTATAGAACAAGCGCCGACGTTCGACAATTTTGTACCCTCGCTAGTATAATTTTATTACGGAAGCGCCGATGTCCGGCTGCGCGAACTTGTCAACGGAGCGTTCTAGAATCCATAAAACTATGTTTTTTATTTTATAGACATTTTATCATTAGGAAAGAAATGAAGATTTTAGGGCCAACGCTGCGACGAACATGTTGAAACGTGATTAGGTGCAAAAGCGTTGACGTTCGGCAGCTTTGTACCCTCGCGGAAAATCCTCCATAAACGAGAGCGAAACATTTTTTCTTAATATTTTTAAGGAAGAATGCAACGTATCGGCGCAAACGTTCGGCTGCTTGTGTCCTTACTCCTCTATCCATAAAACCAATATCTCGGGAAACTATCTTTTGAGATATGCCAAATGTTAGAAAAGAAGATAGAATTTGGTGAAATATATAAGGAGGATGAGAGCGCGTCAAACCATAGTACGATTTGAAAGCGCATAGATGTAGCGGTGAAAAAAGTTTAGTGGCTACTTTCTTGTATTAAAAGTGTTAGTGGTATAATAATGAATAAAAGAAATATTGGAAAACATCGAGCAGAACGAACGCGATCTGTTGGAGCGGTCCCGTCTTGGGTGAATATTTTGCATGGGCGCTGCGCTGCGAGGAATTTATCAATTTGCTCGAAGAAAACAGCCGTAACAAGCGTCCGCGACTCTCGATTGGAAATAGACAATCTTTGGTGGCTAGAATCGCGCGACTCGAGGGTGCAAAAATTCGATTGCAGAAACAATTTATATCCAGTGGTGGTGAATACAGTGGCGACAATAACGCGGAAAGACTAGTTTGGCGAGAGATTGATACGGCGTTCGAGAGCCGCATCTTAACCGGTGCGGTAATAAACAATAATTACATCGAACCTCGTCAATTTCTCGAAGATGCCAAAGACATTGTGATCGAACACGTGCAGAAAGTGATGCAAAAACACATTAATGTAAAAGTGAACACCGTGTTTAATGGCGAGTTTGTGTCCGGTGATAAACGCGCTAACAAAAGTGTCAATACAAAAAACTATGAACTCTTTCGCACGTCCGATTTACAGTCGAATTACATACGAGTGGTACGAGCGCCGCGTTATCGAGCCCACGCTAGCATCGCTAGAAGAGTTTCAAGAACGCGATAGTGGTTGGGCGTTGTCACAAATAATTAACTTGACTATAAATATAAACAAGTATAATTCAATGCGCGCAGGGTGTTATCTAAACTTGCCGCGACAAATTGTGACAAAGAGAGCGGTGGTGAACGTGCGATCAACGGACAATGCGTGTTTCGCGTGGTCAGTGGTGGCCGCTCTGTACCCCGCCGAAAGAAATGTGACACGGGAATCTTCATATCCGCACTATACGACGGTGCTGAATCTCCAAGACATTGAGTTTTCAGTGACCATAAATCAAATTAAAAAGTTTGAACTAGCAAATAATATCTCTATCAATGTATATAGTATTGAGAATGACATCGTCCCGATTCGTCTTTCGGAGCAAAAGAAAGACAAGCATGTCAACTTGCTGTATGTGCAAGACAGCAACAGCGTTGGACATTTCGCGTGGATCAAGAATCTATCCCGCCTTGTGAACACGCAATTGAGCAAAAATGGTCACAAGAAATATATCTGCGATCGGTGTGTATATTTATTGCAAATTATATATTAAAATATAATTGTAAATAAAATTGTAATTTTTTTTTTCTTTCATAGATGCTTGCATTATTTCGGATCGGAGAACAAGTTGCAGTCACATACAGTAGACTGCGGAAAGATAAACGACTGCGCTATCCAAGCGATAAAGACAAGTGGTTATCGTTTGACAACTACAACAGAAAGGAGCGACTTCCGTTTGTAGTGTACGCCGACTTGGAATGCGTTTTGGCAAAGACCGAAGAAGCGACAAATTATCAACATCAACATCACAAGGTATTCAGCATCGCTTATTATATGCATTGTTCGTACGACAACTCGTTATCCGCGTATAATTCTCGCCGTAGCGTTGATTGCGTTTCATGGTTCGCTGAAGAACTTAAAAATTTAGCGTTACGTATAAAGACTGTTTTAACGACAAATGTTCCCATGGTAAATTTAACATTAGAGTGGAAAAAATTTCACAGCGCAACGCATTGTCATATATGCGAAAAACCATTCGTACAAGACGATACACGCGTACGCGATCATTGCCATCTGACTGGACGATACAGAAGTCCCGCGCACTCAAATTGCAATCTAAATTATAAAGAAACTTTTTGTATTCCAATAGTTTTCCATAATCTATCCGGTTACGACGCGCATTTCATTATCGAGGATATAGCTACAGCGTTCGAAGGAGAAATCGAATTACTACCGATAACGAAGGAAAAATATATTTCATTTACAAAGACTGTTAAATTGACACAAGACAATTCGAAAAATCATATAAAATTACGTTTTATCGATTCATATAAATTTCTCGCTGCAAGTCTTGATAAAGAATAATTAGCATCTTTTTTGAATAAAGAGAAACTAAAAATTTTACAATCGGAATTTCAAAATTTACCGACAGAAAATTTCAATCTATTAACACGGAAGGGTATCTTTCCATACGAATATATAGATTGTATCGACAAATTGCAAGATACATGTTTACCGCCGCGCGAATCATTTTACAGTTCTTTGACCGGTAGCACAATATCCGAGAGCGATTACGCGCACGCCGAGAACGTCTGGAACCGATTCTCCCTTAGAACGCTAGGCGAATATAGTGATCTATATTTAAAAATTGATGTCATGTTATTAGCAGATATTTTTGAAAACTTTCGCGACACTTGCATGTTATGCGAGTTATGGACTCGACCCTGCATATTATTCTACTCTTTCCGGATATACATGGGATGCCATGTTAAAACATACAAATATAACATTCGAATTGCTTACCGATATCGATATGGTTATGTTTATCGAACGGGGAATACGCGGTGGTTTAAGTCAATGTTCTAATAGATACACCCATGCTAATAACAAGTCTTTGCAATCGTATGATCCGTCGAAACCATCATCATATTTAATGTATTTAGATGTAAATAATTTGTATGGATGGGCAATGTGCCAACCGTTGCCTTACGCCGATTTTCGATGGGTCGATGACATATCTAATTTTGATATATCATCTATCACGCTCGATTCGCCTATAGGCTATATCCTCGAAGTAGATTTAGAATATCCACAATGTCTTCACGACGCGCACACTGACCTACCGTTTTGCCCGACACGCGATAAACCACCCGGTAAGCGGGAAGATAAGCTGCTCGCATTATACGATAAAAAGCGTTACGTGATACACTACCGTAACCTGCAGCAATGTACGCATCACGGCCTTCAAGTTACAAAAATACATCGCATATTACAATTCACTCAATCCACATGGCTTCGCGGTTACATTGAACTTAATACGCAATTTAGAACGCAAGCAAAAAATGATTTCGAAAAAAATTTATACAAATTGATGAATAATGCGGTATTTGGCAAAACGATGGAAACTGTGCATAATCGTGTCGATGTAAAATTATTGACAAAGTGGGACGGACGATACGGAGCAGAGGCGATGATTGCTAAACCAAATTTCCATAGCAGGAGCGTCTTTTCGGAAAATTTAATTGCTGTAGAATTACGTAAACTAGAAGTAAAATTTAACAAACCAATCTATGTTGGTATGTGTATACTCGACATATCGAAAGTATGTCTGTATGAATTTCACTACGAGTACATGTCACCGCTCTATCGTGACAGATGTCGGGTAATGTACACCGATACAGATAGTTTAATATATCATATTAAATGCGAAGACGTGTATGAAAATATGAAACGCGATATCGCTAGATTCGATACGAGCGATTATCCAATTGACAACGCGTACGGTATACCGCTTGTGAATAAAAAGGTGCCAGGTCTAATGAAAGATGAAAATAATGGTACGATAATGACTGAATTTGTAGGACTTAGAGCAAAAATGTACGCTTTGCGAGTAGATGGTAAGAAAGATACAAAAAAGGTTAAAGGTGTCAAAAGTAACGTTGTCGCGAGAACGATAACATTCGACGATTATACGCGGTGCCTGAATGAAGAGATTGAAATGACACGTAGTCAATCATGTATTAGATCGAAATTGCATGAAGTATACACCATTCGCGAGACGAAAATTGCTCTAAGTCCGTACGACGATAAGCGGTATATCATACCTGATTCGACCGACACATTACCATGGGGACATTACCAGATACCCTTATAAAATATAATGTAATATAATGTATGTGTGATATAATGTTATGTAACATATGTATATGTATTTCATATAGTAACGGAAAAGATGTATTAATAAAGATCTTATATATTTTTATATGTTGTACATATTATATATTTTTTAATTTTTGAGTAATTAATAAATACAGTTTGTATGAATTAAATTGTATTATCCTTATGTATCCAAGAGTTGTGCGAATTGTCAAATCCCCGCCATTTCACGTAAACCTCGTCACCCCTCCTGCGCAGTACTTTCTCCACGAGATATACGTCCGGATAATTCGCGCTATGCAACTCGTGCTCGTAAAACGCTCCAGCGACAGATGTTTTGCGATAGTCCTCGAGTAGATAGGTTACGGGATTAGTACGCTGCACTTTAACAATCTTAAAAACCTCCGTCGTCCAATTTGGCGTGTAACCCTTCTCGAAAAGTTTCTTGTACTTGCTAACGCGTACCGGGTCACCTACTTTGAATTTCGCCGGAGCGGCAATCTTTATGTTACTATATACTGTTTTTAAAAGTTTATCAGCGATCGCGGGGGTGACGTCGGCGGGTCGCATGCTGATTGTTCGGTGCTTGCGCGCGTTATAATCCGATACGAGCCGCGGCAACGCGTCGATCCACTTGTAAGTTCCATTCAGCGTAAACATCTTCCACATGTCGTTCTTCAGCGTGCGATTGAATCGCTCGACGACCGATGCTTTCAATACCGAATATGTAGAATAGTGATTGATGTTATGTTTCTGTATAAGCCGTTGCACGTCGGCGTTATAAAATTCTTTCCCCATATCGGTTTGCATGTTTCTCGGGGATCTCTTGCTATCTCGAATTATCTCGGTGATAGCGTCAGCCGTCTCGCTTCCACCTTTACTCTTGAGTGGTATGGCCCACGCGTACTTGCTCAACACATCGATGATGGTGAATATGTAGTGATAACCTTTGTTGAAACGAGAATACGGACGCATCTCGACGATGTCGGCTTGCCACAGATCATCGTATCCCCGCACTATGACGTGTCTTCGGGGAAAATTTTTTCTCGCCGGCGCGTGCAGTTCGTTCACCAACTGCCGTCTCTCCAAACTATGTTGTTTCATCGCTTCGTCGGTTTTTCTCGATCGCCGTTTGTCGCTGCTTGTTTTAACGCTCATTTCCGTTCTTGACCCGTTCTTGAGCCGTTCGTAGCCGTTTCTGACCCGTTCTTGAGCCGTTCTTGACCCGTTCTTGAGCCGTTCTTGCGTTGTTTACTTCCGTTCTTGACCCATTCGAAAATCGTTCTTGATTCGTTCGCAGCCTTGTTCACAGTCGTTTCTAACCCGTTCGTAGCCTCTCCTAACCCGTTCGCAGCCGTTACTGACCCGTTCGCAGTCCTGCTTGAGTTGTTTGTAGCCTTGTATGTAGTCTTTAATGACTTGTTCGTAGCCTCGTTCGCAACCCTGCTTGAGTTGTTCGTACCTCGTTCGCAGCTGTTGCTAGGCCGTTCACTACCACTACCACTCATTGTAGTTAGATAGCAGTTCGATAATCCTTCGTAGCCGTTCGATAATTGTTCGTAGCCGTTCGATAATTGTTCGTAGCCTTTCGATAATTGTTCGTAGCCGTTCGATAACCGTTCGATAGCCGCTCCTAACCCGTTCACTGCTGCTCATTCAAGTTGATAGCCGTTTCTGAGTTAGCGTTAGCCGCGCGTTGAAGTTCGTTTATCACAATCTGTATTGCCCGCACATCCTTCTCGAACGAAGGCAGCTTCTCATCTGATTCTTTCTGTTGATTCATCAATCTTTTAACGCAGGATTCCACATACAGTTTGTTGACGGCATCAGTGTCAGCTTCAGGTTGCGCTACACGACGAATCTTGCGCGATCTTGCATCATAGTCTGTAGCGACACGACACAGAGCGTTTCCGCGCACGTAACTTTTCACCAATCTATCCCAATGATCGCTTGTGCCGGTTGCATCATTTCTTGGTTCGAATAATCCAAATTTGTTGATAGGCATTTTTTTTTTCCCCGATACGAGTGACGCTGATCGACTAATTAGATTTGTCGAGACACCATTCAATTTATAATAATGCCTGCTTCGCGAAGTTCCTCGATGATCGACAGGATCTCATTATCGTGAGCGTTGTGGCCAGCTCGGCGCGAAGCGTCCAGCAATCGTACCCGATCCACTAGCTCGTTGGGGTCATCCCAGTGTATGTAATCGATTTTATTGTCGGTTAGTGCCATCGCGTGAGGCATGAATACTTCCTTTCCAGATTTTTTCTTTTCAATCGATATCAATGGTGCGATTATATGTTTGTACTTGTATCTCCTGTTGCTTCGTAATTGGCCTTGTGTGTCATAATTGCGTTTATGTGCGTTCGTCGCCATTAATATGCTCTTGTATTTATACATATCATCCTCCGTGTAAATGTCATCATCGGGAATTCTCTTGAAGATCAATTCGTATAATCCTGGTGTACCAATGTACTTCACTTCGTCTATAATTATAGAGTCATGTTTGTCAATGTCGAATCGTTTGTTACCGAGACGCATTTCATCCTTGTCGAAATAGACACCGTACACGTGATCGATTTTCCTTTCTTTGTCGCCACCGAGGAGAGTGCTCATGTACTCTTGTCCCAGTGGTCCCAAGTGCTTTCGCAACATTTCTTGACCTTCCAGCGTTTGTAATGTGTTTCGAACAAACGATGTTTCGAGCGTGCTGCCCGAGGTTTCGAAAACATTTTCGTTTGCGAGTGTTTCGGGTATCATAGGTTGTACGATTCTCGTTGTCGCGAACGGTGTAGAGCTTATCATCGGTTCATCCAATAAAGCATTCGATGTACGCGGTGTCGATGAGCGATTCGGGTTTGACCGTTTCCTCTTTTTCGGTGTCGCATCATCCTTCTCCTCTTCCTCCTCCTCCTCCTCCTCCACCTCCTTGTACCGCTTGATGGGTAAGATTTTAATCTTTGCGGTACTTTCCGGCTCGTTTTTCACCGCGATCGAGTTGTCGACAATCTTTTGTAGCGGCTCAATAATAGGTCTAAAATGGGTCTTGACCGCGATATCGTCATCGATCTTACCGGTCTTCAAAGCGCGATGTTTCTTGCGGATTGCTTCACTCGTTTTCGCAATCTCCTTCGCTATCTTTTCACGTTCGCGAATATTATCGTTCTCAGCCATGTCGGTAGAGTGTCGAACGCTCGTGTTTCACCTCTCTCGACAGAACATCGGCAACGACTAATTGTTTTGCGGTATCGCGAACACGTTAAATCCGTTTCTGTATCGGCCGTTCGTAAGCGAGCTATCCTTATCTATCACTAGAAATCCATACTTTTGCTGCCAACAAGTACGACATAATTCACTGAAATCCTCATATGACATGTCGGTATTCACGTGATCGTTGTACACATGGTTCAAGTTGGTACCGTCCTGTTTAAACAAGATTAGCAGGTTTGCGTTGTCGCGTATAAGATGTTTCGGTATTCTTGCGTATGTCTGACAGAGATAGAAGCAGTCGACGTTCGAGTGGCGTCCCATTGAAAAGTACTCTCTTATCGTATTTTGTTTGTCACACGCCACGTCATCGAAAACGAAAATCGAGTTTGGACATGCTTCGCTCGGTGGAATGACGTCACTGTTATTGGAGAATGTAAAATAGCCGATTTCATCGATCGACGTCAACAAATTCTCCAGATACCGATATTTTAGCTGTTGCAGCGACTTTGAGTACACGTACACGTTTTCAAAGCGGACGCCGTGCGGGCTTTCTATCAAACTAATCAACACGTTAGTTTTACCGCAATTGGAGGGGCCGCAAACGATCGCGCGTATAGTAATCGGCAGTATCGTACCGTGTCTACGCATCTCCGCGTTGTCCCCCATCGATCGTAATCTGGCGTCGTAATTCGTCACGCGTATTGCGAAAGGTTGTCGCACGAAATTCATGTTCACACTCCTGACTGGATCGAACGTCTGCCTATTTATAGCTGCGCGGAACCGCGAATTGCTCAGTAACGAAAACATGTTTGTCTTGCTATCAAGCCCTTACGATATTTGTAATTTGAGCGCCGAACAGCTACAATTTGTGTCGAAAACAGTTTTATTGCGAATGTGCGGCAATTACGTTCACTGCGTGTGGGACAAGCTTCCGGAACATATAAAGGCGGATTTGGAGGTTCAAACTTATCGCCGCTGTTTCGAACATTACAATCGACCGTGGCAGCGAACGCACATTGACGGTCCAGCGCCGATGATAAAAGATTGCAGCGAATGTCAACGAAAATAGGTAGAGGCCTATTAAATCAGGCGATAAACGCACTTCCGATCGAATATCCTCGGCTATCAGTTTTGCGGTCCGGGCACGCGACTACAAAAGCGATTAGCCAGAGGCGATCGAGGTATCAACCCATTGGACGCGGCGTGCCGTGAACACGATATAGCGTACTCTCGAAGCAACGATCTCATCGAGAGACACGCGGCAGATAGGATACTCGCCAAAGAAGCGCAAACTCGCATCGTTGCGAGAGATTCGACTCTCGGTGAGAGAGCCGCCGCCACAGCTGTCTGGGCAGCGATGAAAGCCAAGACGAAGTTCGGTATGGGCCTGAAGACGACAAAGACGAAGACGAAGAAAAAGATGGCGAAGAAACGAATACTTCCGGTAGCGAAACGTGGGGGTGTATTACCGATTCTACCAATGTTAGGTGCGCTCGGATCTCTGGTCGGTGGAGCGGCTGGTGTAGCGAAGGAAAAGCTGCACAACGTCAGTTGCAAGAGATGCTACGTCACAATCGCGCCATGGAAGGTCACGGATTGTATCTCGCTCCATACAAACACGGACGAGGAGTTTCAACGAGAAAAAAGGGGGAAAAAAACGTCAAAGAGAAGCTAAAAATGCCTCAGGGCGTAACTACCAACATACAATTGCTACAACTGGCAAAATGTATGCACATTCCGTATTTTAGAGGTGTTTTCATGCGTGATTCATTACCAATCGGTGGTATATATCGAAACGAGAGCGGCATCGTAAATTTGGATAACGCTAAAGGATCGGGTACTCATTGGGTAGCGTATGCAAAGAGGGGGGATCGCGCTATATATTTTGACAGTTTCGGCAATCTTCGACCGCCGAATGAATTGGTGCGATATTTAAATGTGACAAAGATACAATACAATTACACACCTGTTCAAACTTACAATCAAAGCATCTGTGGACAATTGTGCTTACAGTTTCTCCGAGCGGTCGATGTACGTGAATTTAAAGACTGACATTGCGCTATTTAACTCACAAGGGGAGGTCGCGGTTGACTCTTCACCGATTTTGATCTCCTTTGATATGGTGAATCTACATCGAAAAAAAGTTGCTCCGTGTTCGAGCTTTTCGTCCAATGCGCCTTGTAAAAAAAATTTTTTTTTTCCCGAAGTTTAGAGAAATTATCAGGTTCGTTATGAGGCCTAAAGAAAGACACACTTTCGATCGGTGCCGCTAGTGCAGCGGCAGAGTACAAGAATAGTAATCCCGGGATCCCAGGTTCAGAACTTTGGTCTGTCATAATTTTTTTTTTTTTAATAACATTATTATTTATTATGATAAATAAATATTTGGCATATTTTTATCGTTAGTTATGCATATATCTCTTTATATATTTAAAATTAATAAAATGATCGTAATATAAATAAAATATTTTTATAGAGAAATATTTTTAGAAATATTTTTACTTTTTAAAGATTTATACTGTATAGGAAAGTCTATTCGAATCTTTCATAGAGTGCCGTGAGAAAAGAAAAAGATCTGGTTGCTATGCAGCTGTTTATCGTGGTTCGTTTTTTTTTGTTTGAATCGACACGATGCGCATCGTACGGAAATATCAAGATCATCAGAGATACATCGAAATATATTTGGTTAATTACATATATCTGGTTAGGAAGGTCGACTTTGTCCAATTGGGGACATCATGTAAGTACATATCATGATAGTCGATACCTTCCATCAAGCCAATTATTTGAGGCTAGTCATAAGGTGATCATCCAAATTCTATCTTTGCCTTATGGTGATTAATATATCTTTGCCTTATGGTGTTTTATATCTTTATCAAACAAATTCTATCTTTGCCTTATGGTGATTAATATATCTTTGCCTTATGGTGTTTTATATCTTTATCAAACAAATTCTATCTTTGCCTTATGGTGATTAATATATCTTTGCCTTATGGTATTTTATATCTTTATCAAACAAATTCTATCTTTGCCTTATGGTGATTAATATATCTTTGCCTTATGGTGTTTTATATCTTTATCAAACAAATTCTATCTTTGCCTTATGGTGATTAATATATCTTTGCCTTATGGTGATTTATATCTTTATCAAATTAATTCTATCTTTGCCTTATGGTGATTTATATTTTTATCAATCTAATCTTATCAAAGCTGATTAATATTTTCTCTGCCTTAAAAGGTGATAACTGAAAACTATAAAACTCTTATTCATATTTTGCCTTACGGTGATATTATCCATAATCATTTTTATCTTGCCTTACGGTGATATCATTTAATTCATATTTTAATTATATTTCCTAATTTCTTTAGAGACGCAGGAATTCTTTACAGATATATATATATATATGTATATATATTTCCTGGTTCCTGTTTTGAATCCTATAAATATTCTGGTTCCTGTTTCTAAGATGAAGACAACTCCTATATAACCTGTACTACATTCAGTCCTGTACATAATATGAAATAACGTCGTAAAACAAGGAAGGATTATACATAGCAAGAATATAGAAAGAATTAATATTAATCTTGGAATAAGAGTTAAGAAGTTACGTTCGGTACGTACAAAAATTACATTTTATTGTTATCGAACATTTTTTGGTCCTTCGAGCCGGATCCCAAGCTTTTCAAGATGTCTAATATAGAAGCAAAGATCGCTTTACAAAAAAGTCGATTTAATCTAATACAAGATGCAGCGGATTTTGATATCGTAGAAATTTCACGTTTAAATCGTCAATTAATTAATACACGTTTGGATTTACTTGATCAGAATTGGTCTAAATTTCAAGTAGAACATGAAAATTTATATCTTGAGATACTTTCTGAGAATAATGATCAATCATATATTAAAGAACACGTGTATGAACGTTGTCAAGCGTTTTATGTATATTCTCGTGCTAAATTACTTACATATCGAGATGATTTAGAAACGGTAGATCGGCAATCTCGACCTACTCATTCGGAACATGTAGCATCATCTACCTCACAATTACCTCGTAGTGCATTGCCTCGTATAAAATTACCAAGCTTTTCAGGAGATTATCAATCATGGAGATCATTCCATGATTTATTTGTTTCTTTGATTCACGATAATGAAGATTTATCAAACGTTGAGAAGATGCATTATTTGAAGACATGTGTAACTGGTGAAGCGGCTCGGTTAATGTATAATTTGCCTATTTCTGACGAAAATTTTACTGTTGCATGGGATATATTAGTTTCAAGATATGAGAATAAACGATTTTTGATTACTACTCAATTGGATAGAATTACAAATTTAAAGCCGCTTAAAACAAAATGCGCTCAAGGTCTCAGAACTCTTTTGACAACCATATCAGAAGTTATTGGTGCTTTACGTGCTTTGAACTGTGAAGTAGATCATTGGGATCCATTATTATTACATCAGCTCGTAAGAATACTTGATCCTGAAACTCGAGAAGCATGGGAGGTTAAACTTGGTTCAACCTCTTCATATCCGACTTACTTACAATTTGAAGAATTTCTTATTGGGAGGACACGAGCTTTAGAGAATCTTAATTTACATAATAATACTTTTTCTTCTGGATCACATAAGGATAAGGATCATTCCTCTTTTGGAAAGTCTCGTACAAAAATAGCTGCTCATGTAGCTACATCATCTAATCAAAATTCTTTTACTAATTCTTTCATTAGGTGAAGAATGTGAAGAATCGTCATCTGCTGTGGAAATTGAATCTACACTTTGCAAGATATTAGGTCTTATTTGGAGACCCGACTCGGACACGTTTCATTTTTCAGCTTTACCAACATCTACTACAAAATATACTAAAAGAATAATTTCTTCTGAAATCGCAAAATTATATGATCCATTAGGACTTATCGCACCTATTCTCATAACAGCCAAAATCTTTCTTCAAGAACTCTGGTTAAGAAAGATTGAATGGGATGAACCTCTTTCTCAAGACATGCAATATCGTTGGGAGAATTTTAGAAAACAACTTCAGCATCTAGATCAATTAGCAATTCCTAGATGGTTTGGTTATGTTCATTCCAGTACTTCTGTTGAAATTCATGGATTTTCAGATGCATCAGAATTAGCCATGGCAGCTGTGATTTATATAAGAATTTCCAGTAACGATGGTAAAATATCTACTCAACTGATTTGTTCCAAGACAAAAGTTGCACCAATTAAACGGCTTACGATTCCACGTCTTGAACTTGTTGCGGCTTTGTTATTAGCGCGATTAACTGTACATACTTTAAAAGCACTAGCACTTTCTGACGTATCGGTGTTTTGTTGGTCTGATTCATCTGTAACTCTTTCTTGGATTTCGGCTCATCCAACCAAATGGAAAGATTTTGTTCGTAATCGTGTATCTACTATACAAGAATTATTACCTTATGGATCTTGGCATTTTGTTCCTGGGAAAGAAAATCCTGCGGATTGTGCATCTCGTGGTTTAAGGCCAGATCAATTAATTAAATTTGATCTATGGTGGAAAGGACCAAATTGGCTTTCTGAGTCTCCATCATCTTGGCCTTCTTTCAAGTGTAAAGAGTTACCGGAAACTGGTTTGGAAGAACGATCCAGACAAGTCATGATTGCTGTCACCCATCAACCTTTATACTGGGAATTGTTGGATAAGTACTCTTCACTCATGAAATTATTACGAATTACTTCTATTTGTCGCAGATTTATTCGTTGTCTCCGTAGAGAATCACAATCAACACTGATTAAACATCCCATAACACCCATGGAAATCGAGAAGAGTCGTAATTTTTGGGTACGAATTGTACAACAAGCATGGTTTTCGAACGAGATTCGTATAATTTCTAATAGAGAGCATTTGCCTAAATCCAACCCTTTGATTCGCCTTACACCTTTTATAGACCATGAAGGATTACTTCGTGTTGGAGGTCGTCTCCATAATGCACAGATAGAGTCTGACACAAAACATCCACTTATTATACCAAGAAGATCTTCGTTAAGTACTTTGATTATTGATGATGCTCACAAAAGGACGCTACATGGAGGTACTCAAGTTACTCTCGGTTTTTTACGAAGTTCATATTGGATTATCGGTGGAAGAGCATCTGTACGTTCTTACATCCTAAGATGTGGAAGGTATGCACGGTATCGCGGAATTCGAGCGAAACAGCTCATGGGTCAATTACCATCATCACGTGTGACTCCAGCAAGACCTTTTTATAACACAGGTTTAGATTATGCTGGTCCCGTGATAATGAAGACTTGGAGAGGGCGAGCGGCAAAAACTTATAAAGGCTATTTAGCTATATCTGTTTGTCTCACAACATCAGCAATACATATAGAAGTAGTTACGGATTATACCACTGATGCATTTATAGCTGCCTATAAACGGTTTACTGGTAAAAGAGGTATATGTGCTACGCTACAAAGTGATTGTGGAACAAACTTTGTTGGAGCTGATGCAACTTTAAGACGTTTTTTTTCAAGTCATCTTCTAATGAATTACGTGACCTTGCCTATCTTCTCGCTAAAGATAACACTGAATGGAAAATTCAATCCTCCATCAACCCCTCATTTTGGAGGAAAGTGGGAAGCAGCTGTAAAATCTATTAAATTTCATTTACAACGAATTTTAAAGGATACTATATTAACGTATGAAGAAATGACAACGATAACTGTACAAATAGAAGCAGTGTTAAATTCAAGGCCATTATGTCCTTTATCAGATGATGCATCTGACTATTCACCCCTGACTCCAGGACATTTTCTTATTGGAGAAGCACCAACTACATTACCGGAACCGAGTCTATTAACTGAAAAGACATCTTTGCTTTCACGCTGGCAATTACTTAAACAGAAAGTAGATCACTTTTGGTCAAGATGGTCTATAGAGTGTTTACAAAGGTATCAAGCCATTTCTAAATGGTATCACCCTTCGAATGAAATAAAGGAAGGATCCTTAGTATTAATTACGGATGAGCGTTACCCGCCAGGAAAGTGGCCCCTCGCAAGAGTCATACATTTACATCCAGGACCAGACGGTTTAACCAGAGTTGTTACAGTGAAAACTGCAAACTCTATTTACAAGAGACCTTTAACAAAATTATGTATTATCCCAACTGATCCTGAAATTCATTCAACAAATCTATTGTTGAATGCGGGCGGAGAAAATGTATAGGAAAGTCTATTCGAATCTTTCATAGAGTGCCGTGAGAAAAGAAAAAGATCTGGTTGCTATGCAGCTGTTTATCGTGGTTCGTTTTTTTTTGTTTGAATCGACACGATGCGCATCGTACGGAAATATCAAGATCATCAGAGATACATCGAAATATATTTGGTTAATTACATATATCTGGTTAGGAAGGTCGACTTTGTCCAATTGGGGACATCATGTAAGTACATATCATGATAGTCGATACCTTCCATCAAGCCAATTATTTGAGGCTAGCCATAAGGTGATCATCCAAATTCTATCTTTGCCTTATGGTGATTAATATATCTTTGCCTTATGGTGTTTTATATCTTTATCAAACAAATTCTATCTTTGCCTTATGGTGATTAATATATCTTTGCCTTATGGTGTTTTATATCTTTATCAAACAAATTCTATCTTTGCCTTATGGTGATTAATATATCTTTGCCTTATGGTGTTTTATATCTTTATCAAACAAATTCTATCTTTGCCTTATGGTGATTAATATATCTTTGCCTTATGGTGTTTTATATCTTTATCAAACAAATTCTATCTTTGCCTTATGGTGATTAATATATCTTTGCCTTATGGTGATTTATATCTTTATCAAATTAATTCTATCTTTGCCTTATGGTGATTTATATTTTTATCAATCTAATCTTATCAAAGCTGATTAATATTTTCTCTGCCTTAAAAGGTGATAACTGAAAACTATAAAACTCTTATTCATATTTTGCCTTACGGTGATATTATCCATAATCATTTTTATCTTGCCTTACGGTGATATCATTTAATTCATATTTTAATTATATTTCCTAATTTCTTTAGAGACGCAGGAATTCTTTACAGATATATATATATATATATATTTCCTGGTTCCTGTTTTGAATCCTATAAATATTCTGGTTCCTGTTTCTAAGATGAAGACAACTCCTATATAACCTGTACTACATTCAGTCCTGTACATAATATGAAATAACGTCGTAAAACAAGGAAGGATTATACATAGCAAGAATATAGAAAGAATTAATATTAATCTTGGAATAAGAGTTAAGAAGTTACGTTCGGTACGTACAAAAATTACATTTTATTGTTATCGAACATATACATTTTTTCAAATTTTCTTTAATCTAATAATGTTAGAATATACACACTTTTCATAGCTTTACAAAATTCGGATTTTCTACCTGCTGTGAACCACAGGATGCAACCGCTGGTTGTGAAAGTGTAAGGAACGGGAGAGGAGAGGGTCGTCTGATCCTCTCTACTAATAAGGGTTCTAGAAGGTCGGTTAGAAAATATCTTACTTAGATATTTATGACATATTTGTTACATATTGAAGCAGAAAATAATAATGAGTAATAAATTAAATTTTGTAAAGCTATGAAAAGTGTGTATTCTAACATTATTAGATTAAAGAAAAATTTGAAAAAATGTATAAATCTTTAAAAAGTAAAAATATTTCTAAAAATATTTCTCTATAAAAATATTTTATTTATATTACGATCATTTTATTAATTTTAAATATATAAAGAGATATATGCATAACTAACGATAAAAATATGCCGAATATTTATTTATCATAATAAATAATACGTTATTAAAAAAAAAAAAAAAAATTATGACAGCCCAAAGTTCTGAGAACCTGGGATCCCGGGATTACTATTCTTGTGTTCGGCCGCTGCACTAGCGGCACCGATCAAAAGTGTGTCTTTCTTTAGGCCTCGTAACGAACCTGACAATTTCTCTAAACTTCGGGAAATAAAAAATTTTTTTTTACAAGGCGCATTGGACGAAAAGCTCGAACACGGAGCAACTTTTTTTCGATGTAGATTCATCATACCAAAGGAGATCAAAATCGGTGAAGAGTCAACCGCGACCTCCCCTTGTCAGTATTCGTTTAACAGTTTTGTCAACATGTCTATGACATTCACACTGACCGGGAAGAGTAGTGTTCTCGCGGTAAACTACTTTTCCGCCGTAGATTTGAGCGACGATGAATACGAGCTAGGTCTAGCGGATTTTGAGACTTATCATACGATATCGAACGTGAATTCCTCGAATAATAAATTTTACTTTGGCAAAGATGACGCGGAAATTACGATTCTCGAGGGATCGTACGAGCTGCAAGCGATACATGAGTTTTTGAAACATGCAATTTCACGAAAACGTCCGCGACACGCTGTTCGTGACGATGATAAAAAACACGCTGACACCATGCATATTCGGACGAATGAGGACGGTGACTTTGAAGATGGAGAATATCCGATAGTGCTCCGCGCTAATTATAATACGATGAGGAGCGAGATCAAATGCGTCTACAGAATGAATTTTAGCAAGCCTAACAACATTGGATCGCTGCTAGGATTCTCGAACCGTATACTGCAGCCGCGAAAATGGTACAAGTCGGACATGCCGATTAATATTATCAACGTGAACATTATCCGCGTAGAATGTAATGTGACCGCGGGCGCGTACAGCAACGGCAAACTCGTTCATACGATACATGAATTTTCACCGAGGGTACCACCAGGATATAAGATATCGGAAACACCGGCTCACATCATTTACCTGCCGATCATCGTGCGGAGCATTACGGATTTAACGTTACGCGTTGTCGACCAGGACAGACGATTGCTCGATTTTCGAGGAGAAGAGATCACCATTAGATTGCACGTACGACGACGACAGCGATAACGTACGTGTGTGGTGTATGAGATGCTCGTGTTAAACGGATCGAAAGACACGAGAAATAACACAATCTTTACGGAGCCAGCGACAAGAACAACAACGTCGACATTCACTAATATCCAATCATCCGGTTGCACTAAGAAAAAGAAACTGAACGCATCAAACGTTGCGTTTTTACAATCTTTGGGATTCGCGGTGCGAAACATCTGAACAATGACCGACATTCTCAACATTGGAGACGAGCCAATCTTCGACGATCGCATCGTCAAGATCGAGACTCACACGTACAACCCGTTCGCTAACACAACATTCGGACACAGTGATGAGATAAGAATACCCATACAACAACAGGATCTGTATACGTTGCCATATGAAAGCTTCCTATACATCGAGGGAGAACTAAAGATAAATAAACCAGCCGAAGGATCTGCTGTGATACTGGGAAATAATTGTGTCGCATTCATGTTCGATGAGATTCGATACGAACTCGATGGCGTGGAGATTGATCGCAACAGAAACGTGGGAATAACAAGTTTGCTCAAAAACTATGTAACGATATCATCTGATAGAAGCGTGATTATGAGAAACGCCGGCTGGACTGATACAACTGCAAATGGAAACTTCAATTTTTGCGTACCGCTCTACATGTTATTGGGATTTTGCGAGGATTACAGACGAGTGGTGATTAACGCTCGTCATGAGTTAATCTTAATACGATCGCGCAACGACAACAATTTTCTGGTTGGAGATTCGACGCTGGAGCCTGTGATCAACATATTCAAGATACAATGGCGAATGCCACATGTGTTATTGAGCGAGATTAAGAAGCTGTCGATGCTGCGCGCTCTGGAAAGCGGACATTACTTCAGCATGGGTTTTCGCTCGTGGGATCTGTATGAGTATCCGCTATTGCAGCGTACAACCAAGCATTCATGGGCCATTAAGACAGCGACTCAGCCGGAGAAGCCACGATATGTTATCTTCGCTCTGACAGGTCGGAAAAACATCATGTGTGAAGATATGAGTCGATTCGATGATTGCAAGATGACCAATGTGAAACTCTATCTGAACTCGGAATGTTATCCGTACGACGATATGAATCTGGATTTCGATAAAAACAGATGGTCGATTCTGTACGATACGTATGCGCGTTTCTGCAAGAACTATTATGGATACGAGTATCTCGAACCGAGTCTCACCGTCTCAATGTTTCTACGTAACGGTCCGTTCGTGATCATCGATTGTTCTCGACAAAACGAATCGGTCAAGAGCGCAACCGTGGATGTGAGATTGGAATTCGAGTGTAAGGAGAATGTGCCGATGAATACCACTGCGTACTGTCTCATCATACACGATCGCGTGATCCAGTACAACCCGTTGACCAATGTTGTGCGCAAAATCACTTAAACGCACCAACAATTTAGAGAGAGGGGGAAGCATAGCAGAATATAAATCAAAGTGTTATGAGATGGTTGTCATTCTTCTTTTTTAACTGATACATCGAAGAGAGAGAGAGAGATCTCGTCATGTCCGTACCAACGTTTATGGATCTACAGGGGTTTATCCTCAATAAACAATTCATTGTAAAGGAAGCGGCAATCCTGAGAAGAGGATTTATTTTGTCACATTATTTTTTCGCATGTCCTGTACCATGGAGTGTACTCATAAAATCGGAGAGACACCAAGCCTCATGGTTGACTCGAAATCATCATGGATTGCAATGGGAAGATGGAAACGTTCCATACAGCATGGCTCAGCGTTTGATTACAACAGCTATCGTTGGTGGACCACATGAAGAAGAAGAATCCATTCTCGTATATGTAAAAGGACTTGAGAAGCGAGAATGGTTAGCCGATATATTGGATGATGCGGGAAACGGTTTCATTATTGAGACCTTGGATGCTGATTACGATGATATCGAGTCTCTAAATAATCTAGATGTTAAAAACACTATGCGATGTGGAAAACATGTTAAGAATTGCGCATTACAAAATGTATTCAAAATATTTAACTGGTGGTCGCAACGCCAGAAAGAATTGCAAGATTTGGAAAAATAAAATATTTAAACATTAATGTGTTTTATCTCGTATTCCCCTTCCCCAATCCTTTCCTCACGAATCGTTTCTAAGAATTCTTTTTATCCGAGCGCCGTTTCCCCTTCTCCTAAATTTCATAGCGCCAATAGTATTCTAGAATCTCCCACCATATTTACCCCACTACTTTTTAAAATAAGCGTCACGTATATTCTTAATTTTATACGATCAGTGTAGCGTTAACCGTTCATACTGGTGGTTCACTTTTAAAATCTGGAAATATGTACTACGCTAAAAGAAGCAGTGGCTCCGGCAGACGTGTGAATAATTACGTCCCGAGTCGTGATGACACTCCATCGTTTGAGAATAAATGTGACGAGTAAGTTTAACTTCTTTCTATCTTTATATTTTATTTTTTTTTACAAATTGTATTATTTTCAAACTAATTTCATTTTTACAGCATTTCGTTGGAGCGTCGTGCGGTTCGTATACTAGGCAGACGATACGCATTGACAGCTACGGAATTTAAATTCCTCGAAATTGGTATCAAAGTGGATCCACCGAGTTACGTGGAAATCGCCATAGGAGATCATCGAGGAAAGGAACTGATACTATCTCTCGAAGCGTGGAAAGGACTCTACGAGCAACGTCACAATATTCAGAATCTGCTTCGAAACGATTTTAAAGATGCCTACAGTTTTATAAGCGTTGGACCGTTAACAGTGCGAGTTCGTACGATTAACGACGCCAAGTTAATAAGTCTTGAATCTTCAAATGTATGCATGATGATGATCGAATCGACATTACACCGTATGTTCGATCTCGATCCATGCATTGATGTAACTTTTGACCGATTGGTTAAAATTATCAATACAGTCGATATCAAGGTTACAATTTTCAAATATCGCGTCCAATGTAACGAATCCTAAAGAAGTATCAAATGTAATACGCGCTAGCGACGCCTTCAACAAGCATCAGCTCATCGATTGCGAGCTGGCAGCTTTAGTTTTTAGTCCATAATATGTAGAAGAAAAAAAAAATATATTTAAAAGAAGAATAAAGAGTTTTTAAGTCTAAATTATGATGTAATTTCTTTGCATGCATTTCCATTCTCCATCTTTCTCCCACCCGTAAGCAGTCTCAGCTCTCATACGTAGCTCGTTGTTAGGTCCTTGCGGGGATGACGTCATGCGGGGAAGGGGGAACGCCAGGCTAGAGACCGAGAGGCTAGGGACTGAGAGGCTAGGGACCGAGAGGTTAAGGATCGCGAGGCTAGGGACCGAGAGGCTAGGGACCATGAGAGAGATGACGCGAGGCGTAGCGAGGAGAGAGAGAGAGATGACGTGAGGCGCAGCGAGGAGAGAGAGATGACGCAAGGCGCAGCGAGGAGAGAGAGAGAGAGATAGCGTGAGACGCAGCGAGGAGAGAGAGAGATAGCGTGAGGCGCACGCGAGAGAGAATTTTTAATAATATTTTAATATATAATTATTTTATAATAATATTAATATATAATAATTCTTTTATAATAATATTCTTAATATAGATGGAAAGAGGAATTATTCTAAAATAAACTATATATTTTTTAATATTTAAAATAATTTTTATTCTTAAAATGAGTATGCGTAATATTTATAATTTTGTGTGTGTGTGTGTGTGTGTGTGTGCGTATGAATGTGAATTTAAAATTTAAAATATAAGAATATATAAGAATATAATAATATAATATGAATATAAATATAAGAATATAAATATTATAATATATAAAAATTTTTAATGCGTCGGCGGCAAGCAGAGGAGCAGCGGCTGGGCAGTGGTGGCGGCAACGGTGGTGAGGCGGTCGGGCGGCTGTGCCGACGATGGTGGGGGTGGCAAGACGACGGCCGTGGGACTACTGCGAGGGGTCCCTTCTGTGACAGAAAAAAAAAATTTATTAATTATTTTAACAATTTTTAAATTAAAAAGAAATACTTACAACACACTCTCAATCTTCGTCCCTCACATCCGACTCATCGATTTCTAAGTCTGAGTTCAGAATATTATGTTCTGGCGACTCCTCCGATTCGGATGGCAACACATCTGAGTTGGATGGTAATAGCAATAGTGGCCATGGTGGCAATGTCATATTCATTGGGTTCCTACAAACTTTCGGTTGTCCACTTAAAAAATGCAATACCTTTTGATATCGACGCTGAAAACACGCGATTCGGTTGTGTTTAGATGATGTGACGCAGTTACATACAGTAGTTCCCATTAATTTCCTTTCATGAAATTGCAGAAAATGGGTCACATCTCTTGCTTGAGGTTTTTGCACATCAAGTTCGCGATTTCTTAAATAATGCACCATCGAAGTCACTGGAATGTTCTTCAATCTTTCCTGAGACGCCATCTTCACTTTCAGAATTCTCACTTTAAGTGTCCAAGCACAATCTCCCAAAGTTTATTGTGTGCACATATTGCATGGAATTATTATATACAATGGATTTCTACAATTGCAGCACGATCGACTCTCCACTGCGTCGTGTAATTGAATCACATGCTTCCGAACAGCATACATGTGCCCGAAGCCTTGAATAGAGATCATACATGTAGTACATAGAGCTTGATCAGTACCCGTCGAATAATAAAAGTATATTGTACAAACTTTTGTACGTCCGTTTAGCGCAAGGATTTATGAATTGTCCACTACCTTGTCGTCAATATCCGTAAGGTCCTCACTGCAATTACTAATATAATTACTGTCATCCGACAGCGCGTGATCTTCGTCAGACGACTCGTCTAATATCGCTTCGAAATTATTATCATTTTCCGTTTTTTTTCTCACTACTATGCCACTAACACTTCGCACAGGACACTTAGTTCTTTACTATATGAATACTGAATACTTTGTGATGAACATCGTGGATACAGACCCGCTCTCCATAAGTTTCAACCCCCATCCCTCTCAAAATTATCGCAAAGGAATATCATAGTAATAAAATCGAGCGCTATCTGTTTACGACCGATTTTCTGCGAGGGTACAAAGCAGCCGAACGTTGGCGCCGATACGTTGCATTCTTCCTTAAAAATATTAAGAAAAAATGTTTCGCTCTCGTTTATGGAGGATTTTCCGCGAGGGTACAAAGCTGCCGAACGTCAACGCTTTTGCACCTAATCACGTTTCAACATGTTCGTCGCAGCGTTGGCCCTGAAATCTTCATTTCTTTCCTAATGATAAAATGTCCATAAAATGAAAAACATAGTTTTATGGATTCTAGAACGCTCCGTTGACAAGTTCGAGCAGCCGGACATCGGCGCTTCCGTAATAAAATTATACTAGCGATGGTACAAAATTGTCGATCGTCGGCGCTTGTTCAATACCTTTTTGGGAAAATGTCTAGGATCCCTCATAAAAAAAAAAAAGTCGTAAAGATATCCATCTACAAATATTGCACTCAGAAAACTCCCCCTCCTTTGTCGAAACATTCCCTCCACCCGCGTGACGTCAGCCCCTGCACCTTCGAGATATCCCCGCCCCGCGTGACGTCATACCCCTCGCCCCGGAGAACCCCCCCGCGCCCCGCACTCCCCTCGGAGGACCTGAGTTAGAATTGGCATAGTATACCTACTTATGTTTAAAATAATTTTTTTTTATTCATAAAATAGGTATGTGTAATATTTATAATTTTGTGTGTGTGTGTGTGTGTGTGTGTGCGTGTGTGTGTGCGTATGAATACGTGTGTATGTGAATTTAAAATTTAAAATATAAGAATATATAAGAATATAATAATATAATATGAATATAATATAAAAATATAAAAAATATAATAATATAATATGAATATATAAGAAAAATACAAATAATAAGATAAATAGATAAACAATATAAATTTAAAATACAAAATATAAAAATTTTTAATGCGTCGGCGGCAAGCGGTTGAGCAGCGGCTGCGAGGTGGTGGGGCGGTGGCAGCGAGGCGGTAGAGGACCATTATGGGACAGCAAGGGGTCCCTTCTGCATAACAGAAAATTTTTTTTTATTAATTTATAAATATTTTAATTTATTTAAATAAATACTTACAAGTATTACATACTGCCTCCATGATAGATTAGGGAGAATATGGTTCCTCAATATCTCGGTCTGAAAAATTATAATGGTTCCTCAATATCTTTGTCCGAAAAATCATAATCCGATGATTCGCATGATGCCGATGGTGATGGCATATCCATTCGACCAATATATGGGTCCTCAGATCCTTTAAAGTAAACCACACAGCTTTTATAGCGACGTCGAAAGCATTTGATATTGTTGTGTGCTCTGAAGCATTTAGATAAACCGCCAGTTGTTCTTAAAATATCTTCATGAATTTCTATAAAATGGGCCAAATCTTTTGTTTGGGGTTTCTGTACACCGAGTTCACGATTTCGTAGAAACTGTACCACCGAAGACACCTTCGATTTTTTCTGACTCGCCATTTTCACAACACTTGTAGAATTCTCACTTTAAGTGTCCCAGCACAATCTCCAAAAGTTTATTTTGTGCAAATAGGACACATATCACATGGAAATATCTGACACAATGATTTTCTACAATAGCAACACCATCGGCAATCCACTGCATTGTGTAATTTAATCACATGCTTTCGTACAGCATACATGTGTCCGAAATCTTGAATAGAGATCATACATGAAGTAGATAAAGCCAGAGCACCACCCGTAGAATAATAAAAGTATATGGCGCAAACTTTTGTACGTCCGTTTAGCGCAAGGATTTGTGAATTAGACACTACCTTGTCGTGAATATCCGTAAGGTCCTCACTGCGATCACTAATATAATTACTGTCACTCAACAACAATGATCTTCGTCAGATTCGTCTACATTGTTATCCGACAACTCGTGATCTTCATCAGATGACTCGTCTAATATTCTCTCGAAATTATTATTTTCCATTTCTTTTTAACTCACTGCACTGTGCCACTGACACTTCGCATAGGACACTTTAACTCGTCGAATGCTAAAGACTTTTTGACGCGGAGACCCACTCTCCATAAGCTTCAGCCCTATCCCTCTCAAAATTATCGCAAAGGAATATCATAGTAATAAAATCGAGCGCTATCTGTTTATAAAAATTCGAGCAGCCGAACGTTGGCGCCGATACGTCGCAATTTTTCCTTAAAAGATATTATGGAAGATGTTTCGCTCTCGTTTATGGGAGATTTTCTGCGAGGGTACAAAGCTGCCGAACGTCAACGCTTTTACATTTGCACCTATAAAATGTCCATAAAATGGGAAACATAGTTTTAATGAACTCTAGAACGCTCCGTTGACAAGTTCGAGCAGCCGAACATCGGCGCTTCCATAATAAAATTATATTAACGAGGGTACAAAATTGTCAATCATCGGCGCTTGTTCTATACCTTTTTGGGGAAAATGTCTAAGAACCCTCATAAAAAAGTCGTAAAGATACCATCTACAAATATTACACTCAGAAAACTCCCCCTCTTTTGTCGAAACATCCCCCTCCACCCGCGTGACGTCAGCCCCCGCGCCTACGAGATACCCCCACCCCGCGTGACGTCATACCCCTCGTCTCGGAGAACCCCCCGCGCCCCGCACCCCCCTCAGAAGACCTGGGTTAGAATTCTCATAGTATATCTACTAACGAATAATAATTTTGTGTAAGATTTCCTTCCCTAAAAAGCAATTCTAATTTTGACTTTAATTCAGCAAAAGTGAGGTTATCGAAATTCTCAATATTTTCTAAAACGGTTCGCGCTTTTCCTCTTAGATTCGCGGCCAAAGCAACAGTTTTTGTGGATTCGTCCCAATTATTCGCGCGCGCAATCAAAAGAAATTGCGAGAGGAACTCTCGCAGCGGAACTTTCCCGTCAAACGTGTCGGGTTTCAATTTAAAACCCATTCTCGCGCGAAGATCACTATTAATATCTCCACAAGCTCTACTATCGAGTTAAAAGAAGCGATGTTATTGGAAGGATTTAGCTCATTTTCCTCCCGCGAAGCGATTCTCTGTTCCAACCGGCGAAGTTCCTCGTCGCGCTGTCGCAGCAAAGCCTCGAATTGTGTGCGCTCCTGCTCTCGTTGTTCTCGCAGTTCTCTGATTTCCTGTAGCGCAGTTTGTAGAATATGTTCCTGCGAAGCCTCCGAATTCGATGGTGTTCGAAGCGGAGCCTGTGAGCGGGTTACTCTCGGCGAATGTTGCGTTGTCATTTTTTTATCAATCCTTTGTAGCTCGTTGTATCGGCTCGTCGCTCGTTCGATCCCGGACGAGCCCCCAAAATGTTACGTCCTCGGGACGGCTTTTGCGATATTTCGCAAAAAGGGGTTCACTCGCACTCACTCACTCACGCGCCCGAAATAAATAGACTCGCGTAATAAAACAAGGAATTTTAATATCACGACCCAATACAAAAGGACGATGAAATTATAATAACGAATGCATGTAATATGCGGAAAATGTACTAAGGTCTCGGAAGCGTCCGCACGATGCGACGGCTAGACCAAATCTCCATATGGCGCCGGAAAACATCCGCACGCCGGTTGTTAATAAACAACCCTCTAGCGATGATGCTCGGGGGATGAAATGAAGGCGCTCAGGGGGTGAAAACCAGGGACGTAACAATATATATAATATAAAAATGTAATATATAAGTTATATATGGGAAAAAAACTAATTATTTGTTTTTACAGATGCTTGCATTATTTCGGTTCGGAAGACAAGTTGCAGTCACATATAGTAGACTGCGGAGAGATGAATGACTGCGCTATCCGGTTACCGAGCGATAAGGACAAGTGGCTCAGCTGCACCAACTACACTAGGAAAGAACGGCTTCCTTTTGTCGTATACGCTGACCTCGAATGCGTACTGACAAAGACGGAAGAAGAAAAAAACTTTCAACATCACCAAGTATTTAGTATAGCATATTATGTACATTGCTCATATGACGATTCATTATCCGAGTATTATTCTCGTCGTAGTGTAGATTGCGTTTCGTGGTTTTCCAAACAACTACAAAATTTAGCGATACGCGTAAAGAATATTTTGGCAACTAACGTCCTCATGGTAAATTTAACATCAGACGAGTGGGAAAAATTTCATAGCGCGACACATTGTCATATATGTGAGAAACCATTCACGCAAGATGACGATACACGCGTACGCGATCATTGCCATCTGACCGGGCGGTACAGAGGTCCAGCACATTCAAATTGCAACTTAAATTATAAAAACTCTTTTTGTATTCCAATAGTATTTCATAATTTATCCGGTTACGACTCACATTTCATAATTAAGGAAATAGCTACAGCTTTCGAAGGGGGAATCGATTTACTTCCAATAACTAAGGAAAAATATATATCATTTACAAAAACTGTCAATAGTACCAACGATGACAAAGATTGGAAAGCTTGCATAAAATTACGATTTTATCGATTCATATAAATTTCTCAATACTAGTCTCGACAAATTGGCATCATTTCTAAGTAAAGAAAAACTCAAAATTTTACATTCGGAATTTCAAAATTTATCAACCGAAAATTAACACGGAAGGGCGTCTTTCCATACGAATATATCAACTGTTTTGAAAGGTTGCAAGATACGTGTTTACTGCCCCGCGAATCATTCTACAGTTCCTTGACCGGCGACACAGTATCCGAGAGCGATTACGCGCACGCCGAAAACGTGGGAGCGGTTCTCCATTCAAACGCTGGGCGAATATAGCAACTTATATTTAAAAACTGATGTCTTGTTATTAGCTGACATTTTTGAAAATTTCCGGGATAAATGTATCGAGAGTTATGGGCTCGACCCCGCGTATTATTATACTCTCCCCGGGTATACGTGGGACGCCATGTTAAAGCATACAAAAATTACGTTCGAATTACTTACAGACGTTGACATGATAATGTTTATCGAACGGGGTATACGCGGCGGTCTGAGTCAATGTTCAAACAGATATGCACACGCTAATAACAAGTACATGCAGTCGTACGATCCATTGAAACCATCTTCGTATCTAATGTATTTCGATGTAAATAATTTGTATGGATGGGCAATGTGTCAACCATTGCCTTATGCTGATTTTCAATGGGTCGACGATGTATCTAATTTCGACACATCATATATCACGCTCGATTCATCCACTGGCTACATCCTCGAGGTAGATTTAGAATATCCACGACATCTTCACGACACGCACACTGACCTACCGTTTTGCTCGACACGCGACAAGCTGCCAGGCAAGCGGGAAGATAAGCTTCTCGCAACGCTATATGATAAGAAGCGATATGTGATACACTACCGTAACCTGCAGCAATGTACGCGTCACGGCCTTCGCGTTGCAAAAATACATCGCATATTACAATTCGCGCAATCTCCATGGCTTCGAAATTATATCGAACTTAATACGCAATTTAGAACACACGCAAAAAATAATTTTGAAAAAAATTTATATAAATTGATGAATAATGCAGTATTCGGCAAAACGATGGAAAATGTGCGTAATCGGGTTGATGTAAAACTTACACATTGGGAAGGAAGATACGGTGCAGAGGCAATGATTGCGAAACCAAATTTCCACAGTAGAAGCATCTTTTCGGAAAATCTTATTGCTGTAGAATTACGTAAACTCGAAGTAAAATTTTACAAATCAATCTATGTCGGCATACTCGACATCTCCAAAACATGTTTATACGAATTTCATGTTTATCAACAACTCCCGCGTTACTTTTGTTGCCGACGCCATGTCAGTCTTAGTCTGGCTGTCAAAACGATATTGACGTGCTACGCGACTACAGATTATATCCCAAAATATTCCTAAATTGTATTCTTCTTTGTTTTCTCTCAAGGGACGTTCATTCCATTAAACTCATTTCTGTGTAATCCTTGTCTTATTTATTTCGCGCGCGAGTAAGAGTGCTTGTGCGAGTGAGATATCTCAAGAGGCATCTGGGGGACGCAACATTTTGGGGGCTCAACCGGGATCAACCGAAAAGATCGCCCGAAAGAAATTCCAACGATGGCACAGAATTCTCCGAAAGCGACGCGATCTCGAACGGCTGCGAAAGACGCCGAGACGGATCCTCTACAAGCCGCGCTTCAAGAGCTCAGAGAGATGCGCGAAGAGCGAGATCGACAGCAGGGTCGTTTCGAGACTCTCCTAAGAGAGAAGGACGACCAGCTACGTCGACTAGAGCAGAGGATTCAAAGAGTTTCTTCACATCAAACACCCAATCAGCTAAGTCCTTCCAATAATAGAGATAGGGCTTGCGGCGATACGCAAAACGATTTTGGGGCTTGCGCGAGTACTGCGAGATCCGCGACAAACGCGAGTGCCGCGATAAACGCGATAAACGCGAGTGACGTGACCGCCGACTTTCGCACGAAAACGGGTTTGAAATTAAAGCCCGACACGTACGACGGGAAAGTTCCGCTGCGGGAGTTCCTCTCCCAATTCCTCCTAATCACGGTCGCGAATAAATGGGACGACAAAACAAAGACAATCTCTCTCGCCGCGAACCTTAGGGGACCTAAGCGCGTACCGTTCTAGAAAACGTCGAGAATTTTGAGGAATTAACTTTCGCAGAATTAAAATCAAAACTAGAATTACTTTTTGGAGACGGAAATTTGACTCAAAACTATTACTCACTCTTTACCAATAGGAAACAAAAATACGGGGAAGATTTCGCTTCATTCGGGACCGAATTGGAAAGACTTTCGCGGCTTGCTTACCCCGAATGTCCTTACGAAGTCCGTGATAAGATTGCATGCGCGCAATTCATTTCCGCGTTATCCGACAATTTTGTAAAAAGAACCCTCCAATTAGAAGGAGTGACTTCACTAAATTTGGCTATTGAGAGAGGAAAAGCTATTAAAATAATTCGGGACGAGAATTTTGACAAAAAGAGAGATTACGGAAATAACGGGAATAACGGGAATAAAAGAGATTTTTACGGAAATAAGAAAGAATTCGCGAATAACGGGAATAAGAAAGATTACGGGAATAATAATGGGAATAGTGAAAATAATGCGGGATTTCACAAAAATTATGAAAGACAAAATTATCAAAAAGGAGAGAGGAACCACGCGCGAACGAACCCCGATGAAAAGAAGGAATTTGACTCGAAAAGGAAAGCGCAAGCAAACAATTCTTCTTCAAAAGAATGTTGGTCTTGCGGAAAGACCGGACATTTACGATTCCAGTGCCCTGACGCGAAGGGAAACTGAAATTGGTTGAACTTTTCGGGGAAGGTTCAACTTTTTCGGATGATTCCCCGATTTCAGATTTTGTTGAATGTAGGGTTAGAAGAATCCAAAAGAAAGAATATTTTTCATATTTTGGAAAATTAAACAAAAAAAGTTGTCTCTTTAAAATAGATACAGGCTCTGACGTCTCTTTATTAAATAGTAAACTTGTGGGAGAAGATCTTGAAAAGATTCCAGTAAAAAAAATATTAATTTAAAGTGGTAGAGCATGTTGAACTGAATAGAAAAGTCTTCTACCATTTTGCGATTTTCGCAATAATTAATGAGAAATAAATTAAAGAAAATCAGCCAATTCGAGCGATGATAAGCGTGCAGCGAGAAGAGACAGCCCACTCGGGGGTCTAGAGTTAGCGCTACTCGTATATAGTTACTGTCTTTTGTAAAGCGCTCCTCCCTGCTTCATCGCGCGCCTAGCAACCGTGTAACATTATACTGTTTCTTTTCGCCGCATGCTTAGTAACGATATGAAACTGTGCTGTCTTTTCTCGCCATTGTCACGCGAATTGGCTGATCTTTCTTCTATCGTCCAAAATTTATTCAACTGATCTTCTAAACTCGTTAAATAGCTTGACGCGGTTTTTTCTCGCATTCGAGGGGATGTACTGCCGGAAACTACCCAATCTAGCCTCGTTTTTTGTAAATATAAATCATAATTCTGGTGTGATAAGTTAATCTGACCAACAGAGAACATCGATAATGTTGCTCCCGAACCGAAAGTAAAGCAATGGAGCGCGGTATATGAAATTGTGGATCCGCTAATCTAATATTTAAAGGTATTTTAATTGAATTTCCCGGGAAAACTTCGGATGGTATTGATTCCGCGATAGTCGGAATAGTAAGACACGTCAATTCTTTAGAAGAGCTATCTTGCATAGACCGTACGGTAATCTGTACTATGCCCTTTGATATAGTACTCGTGGCGTTAATCGCATTAATCGATAACGAGTGTGCGATCGGGAGTACGCCTAATTGCTGGAACAACCGTATTGCTGGAAAGAAAACATTAAGGATAAAAAGAATTGTTATCCTAAAATCTAATATTACAGTTAACGATTTACGTACCTAGATGTTCCTGCCGGACTTCTCTTTTCTCTTGAATCTTTCACGCGTCCATCAATTTATACCAAATAACTTTTTGTCTCCTCTTATCAAAAAATAATTATCTCTGTATTTCGCCGCTATTTGTCTTTGTTCAATGAAAATTCTTTCGGCACTTTTTTCGTCTCATCTTTTGTACTTTGCCAATAATATTTGTAGTAAAGTGTGGGCTTACGGCGATAGGAAATGCAAGCAATAGTTATGATAAAAATAGTTTATTAAAAAAACAAAATTATATTAAGTAAGACAAGATATTGAAATGAAGTACGGTTACAATGACGAGTGCTTGAGTCGACCGTCTTGTTCGTTTTCTCGCTTATATTCGACTGACCACTTATTCTACTTAAAAGAAAGATTTTTTCACTGACCATCATTGTCAGAGGGACCGATTCTGATCCGCTTGGCTTCCAGATAGGAGCCAGCTGTTACGCAAAAACAAAAGAAACGTTGCTGCACATAAAATAAAGTCTAGATGCAAAACCTGTCATCATAAAATAAGATCTAAAACGAGACCCTAAGAATAAAAGATTTTCCGATTCTACATATTTATCGGTCGCTCGCTTATCTACGGCCGTTTTGCTTGGCACGTTTTCACTTTTATTATGTACATACATGTCGTAATTTATTATTTCCTCTTTTATTTTTTCTAACGACAAACTACGTTCTGATCGTGGGAAAAAAAATTGTGGAGTCCACCGGATGTAACAATGTTATTATCCTTTAGCCCGAAAGTCTTTGGCAACTTCGAGGAACGCATCGGCATATAATTTATATTAGACCTATAAGTAAACAATGCATAATACCTAAAATTTTTGAAAACATTATTACAATGAAATTGTCACAATTACTAAAAAACATAATTATTAAGGAACAGCATGGGTTCATGAATTCTCGCTCTACAACCACCAACCTGGTTTTATATCATGATTATATTGTTTCGGCGCTTGAGGAAGGTTTCCAGGTTGATGCGGTCTATACAGATTTTAGAAAAGACAGATGCAGGGTAATGTACACAGACACAGACAGCCTAATATACCACATCGAATGTGAAGATGTGTATAAGAATATAAAGCGCGACGTAAGCAAATTTGATACGAGCGATTACGCTGCTGACAATGTGTATGGTATACCGCTCGTGAATAAAAAAGTGCCAGGTCTAATGAAAGATGAAAATAACGGTACGATAATGACCGAATTTGTAGGGCTTAGAGCAAAAATGTATGCATTACGAGTGGATGGTAAGAAAGATACCAAAAAAGTAAAAGGTGTCAAGAGTAACGTTGTCGCGAGAACGATAACGTTTGATGATTACACGCGGTGTTTGAATGAAGAGATTGAAATGGCACGTAGTCAGTCATGTATAAGATCGAAATTGCATGAAGTATACACCATTCGCGAGACGAAAATTGCTCTAAGTCCTCACGATGACAAGCGGTATATCATACCTGAAACCACTGATACATTACCATGGGGACATTATAAAATACCTTTGTAAATAATATTTGTTGTAAAATATGTATATTTTGTATATTTTGTATATGTATATTTTATATAAATATGTATATTATATGTATATTTGTATTTATAAAATTATTAGATAAATATATTGTAAAATAAATAGTGTACAAATATTTTAAATAAATGTTTATAATAAATTATTTTTATGAATCCATGAGTTGTGAGATTTATCCAGTCCCAACCATTTCACATAAACATCATCGCCTTTTTTCCGCAAAACCTTTTCCACGAGATATACATCGGGATTTGCAACATGATGTAGCTCATACTCGTAGAATCCTCCGGCGACGGAATTTCCGCGCAAATCTTCAAGTATATATGTCGCAGGATTAGTTTTCTGCACTTTGATAATTTTAACTATTTCAGTAGTCCAATTTGGTGTAAAACCTTTTTCGAAGACGGTCTTGAATTTACTCACGCGTACCTGACAGCCTACTTTGAATCTTGCTGGAGCAGCAATTTTTATGTTACTGTATACCGTATTTAAAAGTTTTTCGGCAATCTCCGGAGTAACATCGATAGGTTTCATACCGATAGTGCGATGTTTTCGCGCATTGTACTCTGCAACGAGTCGGGATAGCGCGTCGATCCACTTGTAATTACCATTAAGTGTAAACATTTTCCACATATTGTTCTTTAAAGTACGATTAAATCGTTCCACTACTGAGGCTTTCATAACAGAATACGTCGAGTAATGATTGGTGTTGTGTTTTTTTACGAGTTTCTGCACATTTGCATTGTAAAATTCTTTTCCTCTATCGGTTTGCATGTTTCTCGGACATCTCTTGCTATCTCGAATTATCTCAGCGATAGCGTCAGCTGTTTCGCGTCCGCTCTTATTCTTGAGCGGCAGGGCCCATGCATACTTGCTCAACACATCGATGACGGTGAATATGTAATTGTATCCTTTGTTGACTCTTGCATAAGGACGCATCTCGACCACGTCAGCTTGCCACAGGTCGTCGTATCCATGTACTATGACACGTCTACGCGGAAAATTTCTTCTCGCTGGAGCGTGCAATTCCTCCACGAGTAGCTGCTTTTCAGAGGTGTTTGATCGAGGCATATTTATAATAATGTGATATAATTTTCACGTACAGTTCTTTATGTATCTTTTGATGTAGTCTGCGTTACAGCCATTTTATCCAGCGTTAATAATAACGCCTGCATATTCCTTTCAAGCCTGATTATTTTTTTCTCAATTTCTTTCTGTTGATCTCTCAAAAGCTTGACACTCGCTTCGACATATCGTTTGTTGGCTGCATCATTATCATCTTCTGGTTGCGCTACACGCCGTATCTTGCGCGACCTTGCGTCATAGCCGGAGGCTGTTAGACACAGAGTATTATCGCGCACGTAATTTCTTAGTACTCCATCCCATTGATAATATGAATTATTATTCGACGTTCCAAGTGATAATCCAAATTTATTAATCGACATTTCGATACCACTAATATTGACAGACTGACTCGTATCGTGGATGTATAACTTATTTTATAATAATACGAGCTTCGTAAAGTTCCTCGATAATCGATAATATTTCATTGCTGTGGGCGTTGTTACCGGCTTGACGTGAAGCTTCGAGCAATCGCAGACGATCTACCAACTCGTTGGGATCATTCCAATGCACGTAATCAATCTTATTATTGTTTAAGATCATAGCATGTGGTATACCTTTTCCAGATTTTTTATCAGAGAATAATGGTGCGATTATATATTTATATTTGTATCCCTTGTTACCTAATACAGGCTGATTCACATTACCATTTCGTCTGTGAGCATTTGTTCTTATTAATATACTTTTATAGTTTTGCAAGTCATTCGCAGTATATATTTCATCGTCGGGAATTCTCTTGAAAACCAACTCGTAAAGACCTGCTGTTCCAACGTATTTTGACCCATCGATAATTATATTATCATTTTTATCCACATCGAAATTTTTATTACCGAGCGTCATTCCTTTGTCGATAAATTTAACACCGTATACGTAATCCATCTTGGAATTTTTATCTTGACTCAATATAGCTGCCACATATTTTTGAGCAAGTGGACCAAGGTGATTTCGCAATGAATTTTGACCATCGGATGTTTGTAATGAATGTTGAATTGATGTCACAAGCGATTGAGGTGAAGTCTCGAAAATTTCCTCGATAGATGTCTTATCATGCAATAATTGCCTTGGCTGTACATCTAGTATCGGAGTAGAAGTAGTTGCATCCAATAATTGTTGCATTCGCCTGCTTTTGATTCGCTTTGGAGTAGAAGTTATACCGCTCAATGATATATTTGATCGCTTTGTTTTAAGCTCTTTTTTCTCTCCGAGCATACTCAATGGTTCAATCTTTTCTTCACCAGACTCAACACCAACTGTATTTTCAACAAGCTGTTTCAGAGGTTCAGAGATTGGTTTAAAATGCCTCTCCAATGCATCGTCCTCCTCCATTTTACCAGTTTTCAAGAAACGATATTTTTTACGGATTGAATCGCTCGTTTTCGCAATCTCTAACACAATCTTTTCACGATCGTTATTCATAATGTTACAATTTAGACGTTGCTCAATCAATGCATCGAAAGCGACTAAGTGCTTTGTGGTATTGCAAATTCATTAAATCCTTTTCTGTATCGTCCATTAGTCAGCGGACTGTCCTTGTCAATCGCTGCAAATCCATATTTATGTTGCCAACATTTCTGACAAAATGTGCGAAAATTATTGTATGACGTATCTGTATTTACGTGATCGTTGTACACATGTTTCAAGTTTGTTCCATCTTGTTTAAATAAAATTAATAAGTTTGCATTGTCACGTACAAGATGCTTGGGTATCTTGGCATACGTTTGACAAAGATAGAAACAGTCGACGCTCGAGTGTCGCCCCATTGCAAAGTACTCTCTTATCGTATCTTGCTTGTCACAAGCCACGTCATCAAAGATAAAAATGGAATTCGGAAGCGCATCACTCGGTGGAATGACATCATTATTATTAGAGAATGTAAAATAACCAATTTCTTCTATCGGTGATAGCAAATTTTCCAAATATCGATATTTCGGTTGTTGAAGCGATTTTGAGTATACGTACACGTTCTCGAAGCAAACGCCGTGCGGGCTTTCAATCAAACTAATCAACGCGTTAGTTTTACCACAATTCGAAGGACCGCAAATGATTCCGCGTATAGTATTCGGTAGTATGTTTCCATGTCTGCGTATTTCTTTATCAACCGTGTTTTATCGTCGAAATTTGTAACTTTGATTACCGTCGATTGCTGAACGAACCGCATGTTTTCTCTCGAATGAATGAATGAGTCATGGAGAGCCTATTTATAGCTGTGCGGAACCATGAATCACTCAGTATTGAAAAAATGTTTGTTCTGCTAACAAGTGCTTCCGATATTCACGGTTTAAGCGCCGAACAGCTGCAATTTGTACCAAAAGCATTTTTATTGCGATATGAAAATCACATCCACTACGTGTGGGACAAGCTTCCGAAACACATAAAGGCGGATCCAGAGATTCAGACCTGTCGTCGATGTTTCAAACATTACAATCGACCGTGGCAGCAAACGCACATCGACGGTCCAGCGCCGATGATAAAGGATTGCAGCGAATGTCAACGAAAATAGGTAGTGGTCTCTTTAATCGCGCGATAAACGCACTTCCGATCGAATTACATATCCCCGGCTATCAGTTTTGCGGTCCGGGGACTCATTTGGAAAAACGATTGGCTAGAGGTGATCGAGGCATTAATCCATTGGATGCTGCGTGTCGCGAGCACGATATTGCATATTCTCAAAGCAACGCCCTCAGAGACCGACACGTTGCTGACAATATACTCGCTGCGAAAGCGCGAAAACGTATTACTGCGAGAGATTCGACTCTTGGTGAAAGAGCAGCCGCTACGACTGTTTGGGCAGCTATGAAAGCAAAGACAAAATTCGGTATGGGGATGAAGACGAAAAAATCTTTGAAAAAGAAGAAACGAATACTGTCTGTGGCGAAGCGTGGTGGTATCTTGCCAATTTTACCATTGTTGGGAGTTCTCGGTTCGTTGGCCGGTGGAGCATCGGGAGTCGCAAAGGCTGTGAATGATAGCAAGGCTGCGCAACGTCAGCTTGAAGAAATGCAACGCGAAGAAATGCAATCATAATCGCGCTATGGAAGGTCGTGGAGTTTATCTCGCTCCATACAAGCGTGGACAGGGATTCTCAACTAAGAAAAAAAAAAAAACGTCAAAAAAAACCCTAAAAATGCCTGTATGTGTAACAACTAATGTACAATTAGAACAACTGGCAAGACGTATGCGTATACCATTCTTTAGAGGTGTTTTCATGCGCAATAATTTACCGATAAACGGTGTGCGACAAAATGAGAGCGGTATTGTAAATTTGGATGACGTTGATGGTTCCGGTACCCATTGGGTAGCATATGTAAAGAGGGGAAATCGATCAATATATTTCGATAGTTTTGATAATCTACGACCACCCAAAGAATTGGTGCAATATTTAAATGTTACGAAAATAGAATACAATCACACATCCTATCAAAATTATAATCAGAATAATTGTGGACAATTGTGTTTACGATTTCTTCAAACGGTTGATATAAAACCTGTCAATCCATCATCACGATTCAGTTTGACAACATGTCCTAACACTAACGTTGACTGGCAAAAGTAGCGTTCTCGCTGTAAGCTACTTTCCAGCTATAGATTTATCGAATGGTGATTATGAGCTCGGTTTAACAGATTTTGAAACTTATCATACGATTCCGAATGTAAATTCTATGAATAATAAATTTTACTTTGATAACGATGACAAGGAAATTACAATACCCGAAGGATCATACGAAATACATGCTATAGATGAGTATCTGAGACGTGCAATTTCACAATATCCTTCCAATAAAGAGCAGAATGAAGATGCAATAGCGCTTCGCGCCAATCATAATACTCTAAAGAGCGAAATCAAATGCCTCTATAGAATAAACTTTAATAAACCACACAATATAGGATCGTTGTTGGGATTCTCATCGAATCGTATATTGCAACCTCACAAATGGCATGATTCGGATTTACCTATAAATATTATTAGCGTGAATATTATCCGTATAGAATGTAGCGTCACCACTGGTGCATACAGTAATGACAAGCGCGTACACACGATACATGAATTTTCACCGAGCGTGCCGCCAGGATATAAGATCGGAAACGCCTGCACAGATCATTTATCTCCCGATCGTCGTACGGAGCATTACTGATCTAACGATACGCATTGTTGATCAAGAAGGACGATTGTTGGATTTTCGAGGAGAGGAAGTTACTGTAAGATTGCACGTACGGCGTCGACAAAATTAGCGTGTGACGCTCGTGCTAAATGATACGGAGCACGTGAGAGATAATAATTTTACGAGGGACATTACGAGGGACAATACTTTTGCGAGAGCAGCTGTGGCAGTGAGCGACAATAATCAGAGATCTCGTTACACTAAAAAGAAACTCAGCGCATTGAATCGCGAATTTTTAAAATTATTGGGATTCATCGTACGAAAAGATGATTGATATTTTGAATATTGGTGGTGAACCAGTCTTTGATGATCGTATCGTCAAAGTTGAGACACATACATACAATCCATATGCTAACACATCGCTTGGACATAGCGACGAGATACGGATACCTATACACCACCAGGATTTGTACACGTTGCCGTGCGAAAGCTTTTTGTATGTCGAGGGAAAGTTGATAACATCTAAAATAGATGCAAATGAAACGATGATATTAACAAATAATTGTGTTGCGTTCATGTTTGATGAAATTCGATATGAACTCAATGGTGTGGAGATTGATCGCAACAGAAACGTTGGAATAACTTCAATGATGAAAAATTATGTTTCTTTAACAACCGAGAGAAGTAAAATCTTGAAGAATGCTGGATGGGATATGACACATAATGGATCATGTAATGAAATTTGTATGTTCAACTTTTGCGTGCCGCTCAACATGCTATTGGGATTTTGCGAAGATTACAAACGTGTTGTGATTAATGCTCGCCATGAATTAATTTTGATACGTTCGCGCAACGACAACAATTGTCTGTATGGACCTGCTGAAGCTGCTATTGAATTACTCAAGATACAATGGCGTATGCCTCATGTACTATTGAATGAGGTTAATAAACTGTCCTTGCTACGAGTATTGGAAAGCGGGCAATTCTTAAACATGAGTTTTCGCGCTTGGGATCTATACGAATTTCCTCTGCTACATAGTACAACCAAGCATTCATGGACTGTGAAAACTGCTTCTCAGCTGGAAAAGCCGCGATATGTGATCTTTGCACTGCAAACTGGTAGAAAAAATATTATGACAAAAGATGTTACTGTATTCGATCATTGTAAATTAGCCAACGTAAAGCTGTATCTAAACTCTGAATCTTATCCCTATGATGATTTAAATTTAGATTTTGAAAAAAATAGATTCGCCCTCTTGTTTGATATGTACTCTCGTTTTCGCAAATCTTATTACGGGTGTGATATTGAGAATGTACTAACTATCGCGAAATTTCTACATTGCGGTCCTCTCGCAGTTATTGATTGTTCGCGACAAAATGATTCTGTTAAAAATTCTACCGTGGACGTGAGAATAGAGTTTGAATGTAAGGAAGATGTACCGGCAAATATTACAGCATATTGTCTCATCTTGCATGATCGTGTTGTTGAATATTGTCCTTTGTCCAACGTAGTTCGTAAAATTACATAATCAGCAATTATCCCCTCCTCCGATGTAATATAAATGATTGAGATTTTTAACAATCTGCATCAGTCGTCCAACATTCTTGCAACAAAATGGTTGTACCGACGTTTGTGGATCTGCAAGGATTTATTCTCAATAAACGATTTATCGTGAAGGAAGCGGCGATTCTGAGAAGAGGATTCGTTGTTTCACATTATTTCTTCACATGCCCCGTACCATGGGGTGCGCTCATAAAATCGGAGAGACGTCAAACTTAATGGTTGACTCGAAATCATCATGGATTGCAATGGGAAGATGGAAGCGTTCCCTACTGCATGGCTCAGCATTTGATTACAACAGCTATCGCTGGTATGATACAAGAAGAAGAAGAGACATCCTCTCTTGTGTACGTAAAAGGCCATGAAAAGCGAGAATGGTTGACCAATATAATGGACGATGCGAGAGGTTTCATTATTGAGACCTTGGATGCAAACTATGAAGATATTCCTGCATTAAACAACTTAGATACTACCTATAGCCTACGTTGCGATAAACATGTAAAAAATTGTGCTTTAGAAAATGTATTTAAAATATTTAATTGGTGGTCAAATCATCACAATGATTCGCCACACCCTTTTTTTGAATAAATTAATATTGAAATAATATTATCTTTGTTCGCTCATTTTCCTCATACGCCTACAAGTATTATATGTCCACACGTGCTCGTATTAATTTCAGCATGTGACAGAATTCTTATGTTATAATTTTTTAAATGTAGTCGATTGAGGTTTGAATGTGATTGATTAATGTTCGATCGAGGTACGAACATGGTTCGAAAGTGGTTCGAAGGTGGTTGATCGATGTATGTACGTGGTTCGATTGATGTTCGATCGAGGTTGATTGATGTTTGATCGAGGTTCGAAGGTGGTTCGATCGAGGTTGATTGATGTTTGATCGAGGTTCGAAGGTGGTTCGAAAGTGGTTGATTGAGGTATGAAAGTGGTTGATTGATGTTCGATCGATGTTCGAACGTGGTTGATTGAGGTACGAAAGTGGTTCGAAAGTGGTTGATTGACGTTCGATCGATGTTCGAACGTGGTTCGAAAGTGGTTCGAAGGTGGTTGATTGAGGTACGAATGTGGTTCGAAAGTGGTTCGAAGGTGTTTGATTGATGTTTGAACGTGGTTGATCGAGGTATGAATGTGGTTCGAAAGTGGTTCGAAGGTGTTTGATTGATGTTTGAACGTGGTTCGATCATCATGGCGCTGCTTTATATATTTTATCTATATATATAAGTGCCGTCCGTCTGTCTGTCTGTCTGTATGTACGCGAACTCCTTCCACATTTGTGGACCGATTTTTGTGAAACAGGTACCAAAATGTTGCAAATTTTTCGGGGGTGGCTGCTGTGGGGTTTATTTTAATTTTAAAAAAAATTTTTTTTTTCTCAAAAAGGAGGGTATGTTTTCCTGAAAATAATTTTTTTACAGATTTTTACGCCATTTACGCCAATGTGTTTAGGGTGTTCCAAAACATTGTATGTGGGTGGTTGCGTGGGTTTTGCCCACCCATGCAACCACCCAAATAACCAACCAACGCACTTATACATTTGTTCACCGATTTTCAATAAATTCGTAAAAAAATTCAGCAAATTTTTCGGTGATGGCTACTATATATGTGATTTTTTTAACCCACCCTCGCAACCACCCACGCACCCACCTACGCACTCATACATTTGTTAACCGATTTTCAATAAATTGGTTCCAAAATTTCGCTAATTATTCGGGGATGGCTACTATATGTGATTTTTTTGGTTTTACACCTTCACCCACGCACCCACCCAAGCAATCACATATTTATTAACCAATGTTTTCGAAATTGGTAGTAAAATTTTCGATATTTTTAAGGGATAACCATTATGGTTATTTTAAAGTTTTGCCCACCAACGCACCAACCTACGCAATCATATATTTTTTTATCTATTTGCATGAAATTGTTAACAAAATTTATCAAATTTTTCGGGGATGGCTATTATATGTGATTTTTTTTAACAAACCCTCGCAACCACCCACGCACCCACCCACGTACTAATACATTTGTTCACTGATTTTCACGAAATTGGTGAACGATTCGAAATTGGTATTAAAATTTTCAAATTTTTAATTTTTTAAGTTTTGCAAACACACGCAACCACCCACACACCCACCCACGCACTCATAAATTTGTTAACCGATTTTCACCAAATTGGTACCACAATTTCGAAAATTATTCGTGGATAAATATTATATGTGAACGCATCCACCCACGCATCCACACACGCATTCACAAAAATTTTTCAAAGATGGTTAGTGTATGTGTTTTTTTTAAGTTATGTCTAAATACGCACCCACCAACCCACTCACGAATTTACAAATTTATTGACCGATTTTTAAGAAATTTGTAGCAAAATTTAGCAAATTAATTAGAGATGGCTACTATGTGGTTTTTTTTAATTTTACACCCCAATTCACTCACCCACGCATCTAATCACTAGTGTGCGTATTTAAAAAATGTTATTTTATGTTAAAAAACTTTGTAGTTATAAAAGAGAAACATATAATTTTAATAAAATCATCTTTGGGTATTGGCGTGATTGTTAAATGTTGTTATTAAGTAAGAGCATTTATTTATTAATGTATTGTTTTTTTTAAATCGTAAAAAATTTTTAAATTATTTTGTTCAATTAGATTTTGCAAAAATCACCCCTTAGAGGTGATGAGTATTATTTACATGTGATTTCAGAAATGACTATCTATTTATCTATATCTATATATATTAGTAGCTGGTTTCACATATTAAATGTCATCATTGATCAAACGAATACAAATCAATTTGAAAATAAAATCATGGAAGAAAATAATATACCGAAAGAAATAGAAAAAGAAATTGAAGAATTTCTAAATGGTAAATATAAATAATAATTAATTTATTTAAATAAAATTATTTTTTTTTAAATTTGTTAAATGTTTTATTTAAATTAATATATTATCACATTAACATATAATCTAATATATTTTTTAATTAAAAAATTTCAGTAATTGAAGATGATCAAATTAATATAAATGAATTTGAAAATTCAAATGTTGAAGAAAATAATATACCGAAAGAAATAGAAATATCAACAGAAATTGAAGAATTTCAAAATGGTAAAAATATAAACAATAATTAATTTATTTAAATAAAATGATATTTTTTTATAAATTTGTCAATCGTTTTATTTAAATTAATATTATTACATATATATAAAGATATAACCTAATCTATATATATAAATAAAAAATTTCAGTACTTGAAGATGGGCTAGATGATTTATTAATAATGGCATTAGAAGAATTTGAAAAACGAGAGGAACTAAAGAAGGAGGAGTGTATTAAGAATCAATTTAAAGATAAATTTCAGAAAAAAAATAAAAAGCGGAAAGGAGATAATAATGATAATGATGAAAAAAAGGATAAAAAAAATAAAAAAAAATAATTTTGTATAAAATAATTATTTAAATTATTAAATATGTGTATTTTTTACATGTTTAGATATTTAATAAAAATTATATATTAAAAATTTTTATTTGTTAATTATGATTTTATTTGATAATAATGATAATGATGAAAAAAAGGATAAAAAAAATAAAAAAAAATAATTTTGTATAAAATAATTATTTAAATTATTAAATATGTGTATTTTTTACATGTTTAGATATTTAATAAAAATTATATATTAAAAATTTTTATTTGTTAATTATTATTTAATAAAATTCGCTGCTTTTTAAATTTCTATAAGCTAAATTAATTATTTATTCAAAATTAATAGAATAAATATTACAACTTTTGTTTGAGATATGCCCAAATATAATATTAATAATTAAATTTTCAACAATTTGCAATATGGGATACGTAACAATAACAGTAATATTATATGTAAAAATTATAGTTTACAAAAATTAATTTAAAAAAATTAATAAACTAACATCATAAATAGTAAAAATAACAAACAATAATAAAACTAAAAAAGTAATAAATAAATAATAAAAAAATAATATTTATAATATTAATAACAATAAAATATTTATTTAATAATAAATTAATAATAAAAAAATAATATTAATAATATTAATAATAATTTATTTACATAGTAACTAATTTGAAAAATAATCTAATTTATGCGGAGGTTCTAACTGGTCCTGCTCGAGGACAGATTGTCATCATTCCAAGGATAGATTTAATTACAAGTGATTTGGAATTGCCATTTAAATTTAAACGAAGACAGTTTCCTATTCGAGTATCATTTGCTATGACAATAAATAAATCACAAGGACAGAGTTTAGAAAAAATTGGGATTTATTTGCCACATCCTGTATTTGCTCATGGTCAACTTTATGTGGCATTTTCTAGAGCAACCAAAAGGGAAAGTGTAAAAATTAAGATAGATGAATTTAGCAATCAAGGACATCTAATTGAAGGAAGTGAAAAATGTTTTATAAAAAATGTAATATACAAAGAAATTTTGTAAATTGAAGAATTATGAAATTGTATGAGAGCTAATAATAGCGGGTTAGCGGTGGGTACATTAGACGTAATCAAAAAATATTTGAGTAAGGAAAAAAAATTGGTATAATTAAATAATAAAAAAAAAAAATTTATATGTATATATATTTACTAAACTAATGTTTCAGATTTAAAACATATTAAATTGTGTGGAAATTAAAATAACAAAAAAAATTAATATAAGCAAACAAAATTTTAATTATAAATATTTAAGTTTATGCAAAACAAGACGCAAAATACAATATCAGGGAGTGAAAAAAAAATAATAGTAGTCATCTTCGAAAAATTTGCAACATTTGATATAAATTTCGTGAAAATCGGTCCAAAAATATGGAAGTAGTTCGCGGTAATACAGACAGAACAATTAATCTTTTGTGTTAAATCAGGTTTTATAAAGGCTTTATGAGAACCGCGCGAAGTGCGGTCCGAATTATAAAAGCTTTGAGGACCGCGCGAAGCGCGGTCCGAAACGCTAGTATGTATATAATATTTTAAATTTTAAATTCACACGCACACACACACAAACATTTTGTAAAATACATACACACACACACACACAAACATTTTGTAAAATATACACACACATAGTTATATAATAAAAATTATTTTAAATATTTAAAAAAAAAATGTATTTATTTTAGAATAGGTCCTCTCCCCTTCCTCATCCTAAAAATATTAATTTAAAAAAAATATTTAAAAAATTCTCTCTCGCGTCCGCCTCTCGCGCTCTCCTTCGCTGCATCAGCTCTCGCGCTCTCCATCGCCGCATCGTCTCGCAACATCTCTCTCTCGCTCTTGTGATATCTCTCTCGCGTGCACCTCGCGCTCTCCTTCGCTGCATCAGCTCTCGCGCTCTCCTTCGCGTCATCTCGCTACCTCTCGTCATCTCGCGCTATCTCTCTCGCTCTTGCATATACGCCTCGCTGCAACACCTTGCGCTCTCAATCGCCACATCATCTCGCTACCGCTATCTCTCTTTCGCGAACGTCTCTCTCGCGACATCTCTCTCTCGCATTCGCCTCGCGCTATCCTTCGCATTCCTCTCTCCCCGCGGACCCCTTACCCAAAAAGTTTCATGCGGTCTTTCGCGGATTCCCCTCTCCCCGCAGACCCCTCGCGGACTCGTCACCTAAAATCGCGGACGCTCCCCTCCCCGCGGATCCCTCCCGGACCATAAAATCGCGGACGCTCCCCTCCCCGCGGACCCCTCGCGGACCCTAACCTCGCGGACGCTCCCCTCCCCGCGGGCCTCTCGCGGACCCTAACCTCGCGGACGCCTCCCCCTCCCCGCGGACTCCTCGCGGACTCTAAAATCGCAGACGCTTCCCCCTCCCCGCGGCCCCCTCGCGGACCCTAACCTCGCGGACGCCTCCCCCTCCCCGCGGACCCCTCGCGGACCCTAAAATCGCAGACGCTTCCCCCTCCCCGCGGACGCCTCCCCCTCCCGCGTGACGTCATTCCCCCTCCCCGCGTGACGTCATTCCCCCCTCCCCGCGTGACGTCATTTCCCGCGCCCTGGGTTCCCCTCGCCCCTCACCCCCCCCTCATTGCCCCTGAGTTAGAATCGGCATAGTATTACTACTGATATTCAGTAAATTCTAATTTCTAATAATTACTGGTTATAGTTCGGGCTATAACACCATTTAAAATTACTTTCGACTTTAGATTAATTCGATTTTCAATAATATATTTCAAAATTAATTAAGCGTCGATCGCTTTATGAGCTATGCAAATAATTTGTTTGAAACATTTTGTCGTTCGCGTTGCAAATTCAACAAATTGTTTCACAGGATTATGACGAAACACAAAATCGCGCATACATCAACGACAACGCACAAACATTTCGTTTTCCTCCGCGCACGCTTCGCAAATTTTTGTTGTACCACGCAAATGATCAGAACATATTTTTTCACGTTTGGCGTAACTTTAAACGTCTCATCTTGCCGCGTTTCAAAATCATAGAATACAAATGCAACGCGTCCCTTGTTACGTCCGCGCGGAGTCGCGGGGTATAATTCGCGGAGTATATTTTCGCGAACAACGTACTCGGACTATTGCGCAAGACAACGTCGCTTTTCGGAGATTTACTTCCGGGGATTGCCCGCGACGGAGGCTATCCGAATGTATGGTCACGCATCGAGAGCGGATAGATACGAGAGTGAGTAGGAAACACGAATTTGCGTTGTTTAGTCAAAGGTATTCTGGATACCTGTCGAACGAATTGTTAATCGCGTGGAAAACGATCACTACTGTATTGCCGTCACTATTCGTGTAGGGAGTTTCTTCTCCGTCGAGATACTTTAGATACGCGATTTGACACATGAGACAGTGGTGGTGTGGATCGCGAGTTTGTGTCAGTCTGTTTAAATTACACACGGAACACGTTATTCCAGTAGGCAACTCGCCGTTTACGAGAAGGTGCTTTACTGAAATTACCCAATTAGACTTTTCGCTTGTGCTTAATTTGAAGTAACAATGCACAACGCGGCGTCCGTACCATTTTTTTTTTTTTTTTAACGTGAAGGAAATCCTTTATGGATACCCATGCCCCTCGGGAAAGAAGCATGGGTTATGTGGGACTGCTTGCTCCCCTTAACCGAGCCACGAATAGTTCGGCTAGGGGGCCCAAGCTTACCGCACTAAAACCCACACGGTGGCCAGCTCGGGCGTTGTAGGGGTTTCCCGGGAATCTGGCGATTGCACTACTTCCGGGAAACCCCCGCCTGACTATCCCATGGGAGTCACTGCGTTTGGTTACTGCGACTCCCTGTCCCTCGTCATGTTGACTTGGCGAGGGACTTGTCTTCCCGACAGGTTGCGGTGCGGAGGGGCCACACTTCCGCACCGCGCCCCCCTGGATACAACTATATCCCCATGAAGGACGGGACCAGATTCGGATTTCCCGCCCGAAGCCTGATCCCCCTCCCCCTGTGTGGGTTTACTGAGGTAGTCCTAGTAGTGGACTACCTCCTTCACACAGGGGGGTAGAGCTTGCCGCACGTTGCACAGGTGGTCCTCCTGTTCTAGAGGACCACTCGTTTGCTCCTTCCCGTGAGGCCTATTTCCGAGGAGAGGATTCAGGTTCGGCTATAATCGCCTCCTCTGTTCCCCCCCTCCTCGGTCTCCTTCTCTCTCCCGGCCTCGGCGGGTGCCGCGGATTTCGGCGACGGGATCGCAACCTGCGAGGCGTAGGTACTCGCCCGTCTCCGTCGTCGCCACTGCTCCCGTCACTTCGTGGGGCGCGTTCGCGCTCCCTTTCTGCCTCCTCCTTCTGCAACATTACTGTTTCGCAGAAGGAGGAGACCGCCTTCCAAGCCTCTTCACTGTCAATCATCTTTGGAATGATGACCGACAGTGAGAGGTCTCACCCACCGCCGCCGTAAGGACACCGCGCTCATCGGCCCATGCCAAACAATGGGCCAATATGTGTTGCGCGGTGTCCAACTCATCCCAACAGTGGTGGCAGTGGGTCGTCCGCTCCTTACCGATCTTGCACAGAAAGTCAGCGAAGGATCCATGCCCCATTATTATCTGCGCAAGACGGTATGACACCTCGCCGTACGTCCTTTCCACCCACTCTTATAATACTGGACGCACGGCGCCGACGACTCTTCTCCCTGAGTTGGTCTCGGGAATATTGGCAAGATATTCCCTCCACCTTTCCAGGAGACGTCGTCGGGCCTGGACCCTCATGATGCCTTTGACTCTAGCCGTTAACTTGACATTCCGCCTCTGGAGCTCCCGCGTCTGGATGTACGTTTCTTCGTACATCCCCGCGACCTGCTCCATCAGCGGGAGCCCGGCCAGAGTCGTGGCCGCCGCGTGCGAGACCGTTCTGTAGCCGCGAATTACCCTGATCGCTACGCGCCGCTGTATACGTCGCAGTGCGTTCTTGATCTTTCGGGTGTTCGCAGCCTCTGCCCATGGGTGCTCCGTATAGGGCTACCGCATTAACGATTCCCGCATACATCCGACGCACTCGACCGTCGGGCCCTCCCAAGTTAGGGAGTAGGCGACTTAGAGCTGCCGCCACTCTCTCCACTTTTGGGCCCAACTGATCGAAGTGATCTATGAAAGTCCATTTTCCGTCCAGGATTAGACCCAGGTATTCATTCGGGTCATTACCTGGACGGGGGTGTCATCCACCATGACATGGGTCGCCGGTGGCTCTCCTTGAGAGTGTAGGTATAGCGCCTCCGTTTTGTGAGGCGCTACTTTTAGACCCATGCCATGGATGCTACGGACAACGCATGCAACCGCCAGCTCCGTCCTCATCTTTGCTTCCCTCCAGTCTGCTCCCCCGACCAGCACTAACGTGTCGTCTGCATAACAGACGATACTGCAGCCGGGGGGGAGAGCGGTGCGAAGCACATTGTCAAACGCGAGGTCCCACAGCAGGGGGCCTAACACTGACCCCTGTGGGACCCCGCAGGACATCTCCCTCCCGCACTGAAGTCCGTCTCTATTGCGATACTCCAGTCTTCTGTCCCGGAAGTAACTCTTTATTACCCTCACGAGGTACGCGGGGACGCAATGCCTTTCCATCGCGATCCCCACTTGATTCCAGGGCAGGGTGTTAAATGCATTGACGATGTCTAGCGATACCGCCATGGCCACCCTGCCCTCTTCCATTTCAGACTCCGCAAGAGATCGGACAATTGTCGCGCTTGATCGCATCAATTGTCGATCTTCTCTCGCGGAATCCGTATTGGTCCTCGTGAAGGTCTGGCCCATCCCGGGACAGGTGTTCGACGAGGCGGTTTGCTACCACTCTTTCGAGTAGTTTCCCTCGTCAAGCAGGCATATCGGTCTGTAAGCGGGAGGAAGTCCCGCTGCACCGCTCCCTTTTGGGATGAGGACCACTTTGGCCCTCTCCCAGACTGGAGGGAAGCTCCCCTCTTTTAGGCAGTCGGTAAAGAGCTGCCTAACGTAGCTCGATACAGACGGATCGTCCAAGGCCAGAACCCAGACCCGTGAATTCCATCCGGTCCCGGGGCCTTATTGCCCCGAGACCTGAGTCTTTTTACAATCCCGACCATCTCTGCCTCCGTGACCTTTAGCTCGTCCTCCCACCCCGCCCGCTCCTCCCGTTCGAAAGGAGCCCGGGCGATGGTGGGGAAGAGCTTGTCAAGCTTCTCCTCAAGGTCCCGGGGGTCCAGGGATTCCGTCACGGAGGGCGCCCTTCGCATTTTGTTCATGACTGTTCTGTATGGACGCCCCCATGGGTCCGAGTTCAGCGTGAGCAGATGCTCGTCCCACGCCCTGGCCTTGGCCTTCCTGATTGCCGCGCTGAGGGCGTTACGGTGGAGTTTATAATCCTCGTACGCCTCAACTGTCGCCTCATCGTCGCCGCGCCGCCGAAGTCTGGTGAAGCGACGCCGAGCTCTGGCAGTTATCTGTCTTTGCTCGGCGATTTCTTCGCTCCACCAGTATGCCGCGCGGCGCGGCTTCGCTTTGGCCCGGGGCATGGAGGCATCGCATGCTCTCGTCATCATGTCCCCGAGCCATGTGACCCGGCCATCAATGTCTCCTGGCATTTATGTGCCTGGCCAGGTCGCCGAGGCGACTGCGGCCATCAGCCCGTCTGTGTCGAGCTTTTTGAGGGCCCACCTCTTAGGAGTCTCTGCTCCCTCCTTCCCCTGGGCGCGGCTAAGCACCCCTTGGCGGGTGACGTTGACCCTCATCATTATATATAAATGATCCGAGAGGGTCTCGTGATCTGTCACCCGCCACGCCCTGATTCTATTCATCGCAGGGGGGTTTGCCCATGTGAGATCCACAATGGACTCCCCCTGCGGACGAATACATGTGCTTTTCGTGCCTGTATTTTGGATAAACAGGCCGAGTGCCGCTGCCCACGTCTCCAAGAGTCTGCTCCTCGAATCGTTGCGCCGGGAACTCCATAATGCCGACTTGGCATTGAAGTCCCCGGCCACGATAACAGGGCGGCCGGACTGTGATCGCACAGCGACTTCTAGTCCGTCCAGCACCTGCTCAAACTGGGCAGCCCTCAGACTGGGGGTGATGTAACATCCCATTACCGAGATGGGCCCCATTTTACCATGACGCATCCCCATCCATCGCCTATCTTACGGTATGGTGGGGAATTCGTCTCCATCCTCCAAGTTATGACTACGGAGCTCTCGTCGTTAGTGGCCTAACAAGGGTCATTATCGGGCAGCCTGTACGGCTCCGCAGCTATTCCCAAACCACACCCGCCGCCCATTAAGGTCTAACAGGTACAAACAGGTCCTGGGCTGCACGGGCATGGTTTAGGTTGGCCTGGAGGAGATTGACAGCCATGTTAACATGTCTTGTCGATCTCCTCCTCGACGACCTCCATGGCCTGTGGCCCGAGTTGGTTCCTCAGTCGCTGAAGACTGGGTTACCTTCTCGGGCCGCTGTGGTTTGGCTCCCTCCATCTTCGCTGGTGCCCCTGTTACTGCTGCTCCAGGGGCTTCTGCGTTTCCTTGGGAGTCGCCGGGTTGACTCCCTCTCCTACCTTCTCCTTGCCGGGTGTTTTGAGAGCTTCCGGCACCCTTGTTTCCTGGGCTCCTCTTCTTGGGAAGGGTGCATAGTGCACTCCCCATTCGATGGTTCGAAGGAACCCCGGCCTCCTCACAAAGCATGCACTTTGAGGGACACTTGCAATCTCTCGCAAAGTGCTCCTCCGTGCCGCAGTTGTAGCAGGCTTTTCGCCTGTCTTTGTCACTCGTACAGTGCTCTTGGACATGCCCCTTGTTCATGCATTTAAAGCATTGAAGGGGCCTGTCCTTGAGCAGCTCCATTGTCGCATGCACCCACCCGAACTGGATTCTTCGGGTTTCCAGGATCTTTTGGGGTGCAACCGGGCATCGGATCCAGACGGTGCCCATTGTCCGTGAGGCGAATTTTATAGGCCCGACTTTGAGTCATCCGGTCTACATTTGCCTATCTTGGACAGTGTAGCGCAAATTTCCCTCTCCGTTGTAGCCTCATCTAGGCACACGGCGTCCGTACCTATATTTAGTTTTATATTCTTCGCATGCTGGGGTCTGGGGAATTCTTTGACTGCGATTATTTTGAAAGGGTCTGGTTTTCCTCCTTCACTACTAATTAAGTGGCCTAAATAGCCGACCTCTTTTCTCAGGAATTCGCATTTGTCCGGCTGGAGTTTGAGGTTCGCTCCTCGCAACCTTTCGGCTAATTTATTGAATTTAATGTTGTGCTCTTGTAAAGAGCTCGCGTATAGTACGATATCGTCTAGGTATACAAATAACTCTACTCCTTGTAGTCCGGTCAATACCTGGTCCATGAGTCTTTGGAACGTCGCGGGTGCGTTCTTTAGTCCGAACGGCATGCATTTAAACTCGTAATGCCCGTGCGGCGTTGAAAATGCGGTTTTTAGCGCGTGAGACTCATGCATCGGTATTTGGTGAAATCCGGATGCGAGATCAAACACGCTGAAATATTTAGCGCTGCCTAGTTGATCGAGTATTTCCACAATGTTAGGTAGGGGATAGGCGTCGCCGACTGTCTTTTCGTTCAGGACGCGATAGTCTATTACCATCCGCCAGCGCTTATTACCTTTGGAGTCGGATTTCTTTGGCACTATCCACAAGGGGGAGTTGTAAGGTGAAGCTGACGGCTGTATAACGTTTTCTATTAAGCCTTGTATTTGTTTGTTAATCTCCTCCTTGTGTATAGGCGGAAATCTATATTGTTTGGTATGGACCGGAAGATCGTCAGTCGTCGGGATAGTGTGTGAAACAGTGTCAGTGGAATGCAGTTTATCGGACGGAAGGTGGAACAGATCGTCCTGATTATTTATAAGGTTATGGACGTGTTCCGTCTCTTCCTCGTTTAAGTGTTCGAGCCGCAGCAAAGACTGTATTTCTTCGTTACGGGATTGTACGCTGCTCCCGTTTAATGTTGCGACATGTCTTATTTGTTTAGGAGTGATCGTTTCGTGCCCTAGGGACGAGATATCGCTCTCTAAACTTTTACGATGTTTAGACAAAGGATGGGTATCCGGAAGAGTGCTTTTATGACTCTGTGAAGAACAGGATATGGAATTTGAGTTAGTAAGGTTTTGAAGACCGGATGTAGAATATATTTCAACCTCGTGGAGCTCAATGCTCGGTAAGGTAATTTTACAATCTTCTTCGCCCGTGTTTATCGCGCTTATATACACCTTTCCTTCACGGTTGGTAACGACTGCATCTCCTAAGTAGATTTTGTCGTTTGCGTCCGCTGTACATAACCTACCATAATCCGCTGTACATAACCTACGCGTACGTTAGGGTTTTTTACGCGGAGTGGGAGAACGGTGCTCGACCTTGCCGGGATCGTTACGGTTTCATTGTTGACAAAGGCAATTGGCGATCCTTGCCATACGACGCAATATTTTAGGTAATCTATTTTAGTCGCGTTGCGTAAAAAGTCGGATCCTAGGATTCCGCCCTGTGAGATGGGAAAGTCGTCTCGGACAACGTGCAACTTAATCTTGTGACCTAAATATTCGACGTCGGTCGACCCGAGAGTTTTAATTTTACTTTTCGTTATTCCACTAAGGAATATGATAGTATTTGAATCAATATTTGTCTCGGGGTGTATTTTGCTTTGCTTAACAAGGTTCGGCGCGGCTCCAGTGTCTATCATAAAGATTGTTTCTTGCGATAAGCCATCTGCGCATATAGATACAGTGGGTGCGTGGGAGAAGTCGTCGGGACTTAGCATTGTGATCCTTGTGCTTCTTCCTGCTGTTCCGCGACTATCGTTCTTATCGGACGGACTGCTTCCCGAGAGGTTCTCGCTCGAGGTTCGTCCGCTGGCCTCGAGGGGCGAGGGAAGTTTCCCTGCTCTTGACGTGAGTTGTTATACTGTCTTTTCCGGCATTCGTCGATCTCATGCCCTGGGTGTTTGCAATACCGGCACAGTTTAGTGGGCTGACTATCGCGAGGAGGGGCGACGTTCGCGTTTGAATTCGCGTTAGGGGATCTGCGCTCGTTATTGTCACGTCCTTCCGGTTTTCGAGAAATAGCGTGTCTTACATATGCGCCACGGGGAGGAGCGTTCGCGAGGTAACTTCTAGAGCGGTTTCCATCGCGCGGTGGTGCATTGTGGTAATTGGGCGTTGAGCGTATTCGTTTCGCGGCCTATCTGGTTGACGGCGGTCTTGAGTTTTGTATCGCTCTCTGTCTAGCTCTTCTCGTTTCGCGAGGGCCTTGGCTTTTGCAAAAGCCTCGAAGGGGAAGACGTAGAGGCGCCTGTCCATCTGTAACCTATATTGTAGCGGAAGGCCATCGCAAAAAGACCGCGCGGTAAGCTCATCTACGTCGGTTCTGCGTCGAGGATAGCGGAACGGAGGTCTTTAACGCGACTTATGTAGTCTAGCATGTGTTCGTTCGGTTTGAGATATACTGTGCTGAGCTCTCCGCGGTATTGGTCAATCGTTTTCGCAGATCCGAAGGCGATGTTTAAAAGGTCGATTAGTTGAGTGACGGTTTCACAAGGTTCGACAGCGTAGTTTACTACACTAAATATTATTTTAGTTTGGTTTGCCCGTTGAAGAATTTGTTCATTTACAGTTAATGTAGAACGTTATTGTTACTCTTAAGTGAGACCGAAGAATCTTAAGTTGACGAGAGATATTTCTTTCACTTACTATTAATAATATTATTTATGGAATCAGAAACATAATAACTTGTCGAACTTTACTTAACAATTTAAGACTTATAGTAATGAGTTTTAGAAGTATTTTAATCACTGACAGAATTATTATGAGGAAGGTTCCATAAATCCTTATCTTGCGATGCATTGTAACGACAAGCCTGCGACAAGCATTCGATGAATTACTAAAAATGTTCAAACACTTAATATTTTAAGATTTCATCCGCAATTATATTTACGAAGTCTTATTTCAGTCATTAAATGATTTCGATAACGAACCCAAGATTATTAAGATTTATTGAGTAAATTATTGAATGAAGAGACTTATAAATAAGGCCCAAGTGGATATAATTAAAGAGAATATTTTATTACAGAATTAAGTCAAACGAGAATAAGAAAGTCCCGATATTACGTTATGGAATCATAATTCTATAATTTAGAAATAACCTAATCTTACCCTATTGCATTAAACTCAAGTTTTATTATAAATGATCAATCATTAAGAATTCTAATTAATAATATAAAATAAATTATATAAGAAATGATTCCATAAACGTACAAATGAATATTTGGCGAACTACAAGAAACTTTAATATGTATCTATGCGCAGACCTCTCTAAAATCAGCTCATAATCAGCAAGTAATTAAGTGCCGATCGTAGGTGACAAGCCGCTTCCGTCCGTTATCTCCCTCGCGTTATCGGATGCTAGCGTTCAAACCACAAAAGAATAATAAATTAGACACTTCTTGGAATCGTCGCTCCTCATCTCAAGCTCACCGCCTAACTTCGATATCCGGTCCAGATTATCTAAAACTCGTAAATTGATAGTTGACACCTAGAGCGTTCGCTCCTGCGGGTCACCGTATCATGACCTCTTAGTACAATTTATTGTGACATATTCCAAGAAAACGTCTTTCTTAGAAATCCCCACCAAAAGGGAATTGCACACGACACTCAGATTTTTCTCGATTTGATGGGTATATAAACCCTTAATTCTTAACTTCATCGCGGCATACCATCATTAGCATCTCACCGTAACTCTACGGCATCTCATTATCGAGATCCTACCGTAGCTCTACAGTACATCATTTCTGTAGCCTTACGATACTCTGTATAAAGTCACGCGTTTGCCGTCAACTGCGTAGACATACCCAATTTGTTAGTCGCGCATAGAATTATAAAGTAAAAGTTAAATTAAGAACTCTTGTGCTTCAAAACTCGAATACGTGGATTTTGCCAAACATCCCGCGACCGAGGTCCTAGAGAAGGGAAGAAGGCGAACGAGCGTATTACGATCCACTGCCTGAAGTTCACAGTCTATCACAAGGTAAGTACTTATAATTACCCAGACTATTTAACACGCCAATTTTAATTCTAAGTTACGTTAGACTGACAATTCTCTTTCAATCACTACCTTCTCCTAAAACAAATAAACGAAATCCACTGTTAAGCATTGCATGCAGCTAACAGTTTCCCGTTGTCAATCGGTATTTATCAAATTAGAATCCAACTACCTTTCCATAATTTATTCAAGGTATCAATATCAGAAACTAGCAATTATTAACGTGTAGAAACAGTACTCTTGATATCACTCGGACGTCGTCCAATCCACATTTTACCTCTAGCCGTTGGACGTACCTTTCGTAAGTCCATACGACTCTCTACCATTTCCTCAGCATCCCGTCGTTGTCGAGCACCCAGCGATAGTGCCTGGTGACAAAGCTCCCCTCAACACCCTGCGTTATTTCCATCGTCGACGATAGGCATCCTTCGTATGCCCGAAGACAACTTCTCATTACCTTCTCTCGCCTAATAATATCGATAACAAGAGACAATATATCGCGTAAGAATTCTTAAATAGAATTCTAGAATTAATTTCGCTCTGGACGTAGTCCAATCCTCATTTTACCTATAGTTGCAACGCATACTTTTACCGTAGGCACAAGCAACTTTCTGCCATTTCCTCAACTTCCTTTCGTTGTCGAGCACCCAGCGATAGTGCCTGGTGACAAAGCTCCCATCAACACCCTACGTTATTTCCATCGTCGACGACAGGCATCCTTCGTATGCCCGAAGACATTCTCCTTAACCATCGACCTTCCTTTTGAATTCATATTTAAAACCAAATGAATAGACGTATCGGATATTGATATCTCACTCTCTCTAGTTCCCCTTCATGTTATCTCACGATAATCCTTATCTAACTCATTATAAATATATTATTCTCATCATTGCCTCTACCAATTAATTCAAATGCTACCCAGATCTACTGAATTAGACGTCCAAGGATTAACAAACGATGATGCAAATTCAATTATCGGGCTACTAACTGACGTTTTAGAAGGAACTATTGATATCGATCAACTCATAGTCTGCTTAGATAATCTTCATATCCCTGGTGCTCAAATAAGCGTCGAATTCACAGACGATTAAATAAATATCAAATTCATTTTATTAATTAGCCCCTGAATTATTATTATCCAGATGAATAAACAACTTCAAGGCTTAATTTGCAATACAATTTACCAATTAATACTCAATTTGATCTATGAATATTTGAATGGTAAAATAACTTTCGATCAAGTCATAACTATTTTAAACGACATCGAAGATATCGCTAATAGATTCGATACTCCCAACTAGTAACTAATACCCCACTCCTGTGACCTACAACATTCCCTAGATCCGTAACTTCGGTCCTAGCTCTTGGCGTCCCAGAGGTATAGCCGGTGTAAGCAGGTTGCCTCACAAAAATAGAGAGCGCCCGTTTTCTCACTAGCCTAGGCATAGAGAGAGAAGGAAGATCACCCAGACGTGACAATCCAAAACTTTGGTGGCAGCGGTGGGATTGCCTAAAGGACTGATAAGGATCCTCCTGTGTAAAAGTCTCAGGAATTAATCCTCTTTCGCGTTAAAATTCTAAAAATTTAAATCGAAAGTGAATAACGAGTGTAACTTGAAATTTGATCAAATTGTCGCTGACAAGTGTGACAACAATTATCGCTGTCGCTGACGAAGAGGATGGCAACAGACGATTACGATTGAATTTTCAATTATATTCAATTCCTTTCCTAAATGATTATCTTGATTTGAGATTTGACTTAGTTGTCGCTGACGAAGTGTGGCAACAACACCAACTGTCGCTGACGAAGAGTGTGGCAACAGTTGAGAAATAAGTTAAAATTTCAAATACATTTTATTTTCCCTCATGCCCAGGAAAGGCGGGCGTCGAGTTCAAATTAAAAGGATTAATTTCCAGATCAAAGAAACAATCTCCTCTTTCCAAAATCCCCTTCCCTTATTTACCAAATTATACAATTTAACTAATAATACAAACGACCCCGAACCACTATCTAACGAAAATAAGAGTATCGATTACAACCCAACGCCAATAGAATTCGAATGCAAATATCCTGATTACAAAACAATTGAACGTACAGATCCCCGTCGCAAAATCTATAAAATTCGACATCTATTCGGTCCCGACTAAGCGACCAAACACTGTAACTAATCTTATTAATATATTTTCTTTCAGCCTCTCTCTAAGGTAAGTGCGCCATGCCGACTACACGATCGCAAAGTTCTAATCCTCCCTCCGAGGCTGAGGAAGGTGTATCACGATCCGAACTTGAAATTTTTAGTCAAATGTTAACGGAAAAAGAAAAATCACTCAAAGAACAACACAAATTACTGCAGGAAAAGACAGACGAATTTAAAGCACTATTACGAGAAATCGAAACCAAAAAATCAGACGACCAGCATGACTCAATATTAACTACTTTAGTTGAGCAAATCTCTCACCTTAGTGCTTTACCCAGACAAGTAGAGATTTTAAACCAACGTATTAATAATAGTCTGACTTCCGATGCATCCAATCAAAGAAGAGCTCATTTTGATTACCTCCCTTCAGAAAACACTCATGCGACTAGTCCCGTCGACATACCTTCTCCGATCCGTTTTAAAGACGTAGTCGATTCTATCCCTAAATACGACGGACACAAAATGTCTGTTTTTCAATTTAGTAAAATCTGCGAACGTGCCCGCGAATTAATACCACAATATCACGAACATTACTTAGTGCAACTTATAATTAATAAATTACAAGGACATGCTTACTCCGCAATAGAAGGAAGAGAATATAACTCTGTTTTTTCATTAACAAAACAGTTAAAAACTATTTTCGGTCCAAATAAATCTGTAGATCAGTATCGCGGTGAACTCGCAAACATCTATATGAAACCTAACGAGGATATTTTCGATTATATAGCCAGAGTAAAAGAATTACGTGCAGCTATAATCGACGGAGAAAGCAACTGTTACGGAGAAATCGACGAATCCACCAAAGATACCATCGACCGTAGTGTTAGTACTAGTTTCGTTAACGGTCTCCCTACTGATTTGTTGATTAGAGTTAAATTAGAAGGAGCCTTCTCACTCGACCACGTCCTCGAGACTGCTATAAAATTATCAAAAACTCTAGAAGCAGAAAATGCGCGCAAACGGGCTACTTCCATGCATAGAACTAACATTCCTCCTCGCGCTGATTTCTCGAATAGATCCGGACCATTGCAACAAACAATAACTCATGATCCACAACAATCCTCTCTATCAAAATCATCACGAAATAATATCCCCTTTATAAAACCTCTTATCCCAGGACAACCCGGACCTAATTACCCTACCGAGGAAATCTGTCGCTACTGTAAAAACCCCGGACATCTTATTGACGAATGTCGCAAGCTCGCGTACAGACGCTCCCTCGGAAATAATTCTTCCCCTCCTCACCCTTCTACCAGTAACAATAATCAGGGAAACGCCCAGAGCGTTCCGGTAACAATTGGCGCCCGCCGGAACGATGCTCAACCGGGACGCCCTTCTCTTCTCCAACGCGCACCAGTTACTACAGTGCGACCTCTAAGCCCGACTCATACCTTATCACCAGTATTGAAAGAATAGAAGAAAAAGCAAAACCCCATAGCTTACCCACTGTTGTCCTTTCATCCCCAGACCTTCAGGGAGACTGCCTCTTCATGGTCGATTCAGGCTCTGGAGTAAATCTCATAAAACGACACTGTCTTGATCGAAAAATAAAAATTCGCGAAGAAGATGTCCTAGCTCTTCAGGGACTATCTTCAGAAGTGATGCCGACTTTAGGCTCCGTTGTTATAAATTTTCTTGGTCTCCCTACCTGTTTTCATATAATTCCCGATACCGTCACTTTTCCTCAGGATGGAATTTTAGGAAACACCTTTTTGAAAACACGCGCCGCTACTATCGATTATAAAAATCGATGCTTACATTACGACGATATTAGAATTCCATTCTCAGAGGCAAGTTTTCTCCGCGTCGGACCGCGATCCGTCTCGCCCTTTTTCATTAATATCACTAACCCAGATAAATCATACGGATATATACCTCGCTTCGTGTATAACAAAGATGTATATCTCGGAGAAGCTATAGTCTCTAATATTAACGGTAAAGCTTACCTACCCATTATTAATACCTCTGACCGTGCTTATCACGTAGAGGTCCCTTCTGCCGAATTAGAAGATTTTGACTTTGCGGATACGTCTGGATCCACGATCCCAGACGGTGTCGTCAAAACCCGAGGGAATGAGACGACCGATGGTCCTTCTTCTGAATGCAATGAAAAGGTTAGATACGAAAATATCACTGCAACCTTAGGGCACCCAGTGATTCATAATGATCAATTAGATTTTGAAGACAATTCTACCCAAGTCGTTGCAACCCGAGGGCTCGTAACGACTTCTCCTTTATATATTAATAACCTTTCATATCTCGAAGAAGTTCGCAATGACGAAGCTTCTTGCGATCGCACATCTGCTACCATGCAGCTTCTACGATTAGAACATTTAAACTCCGAGGAGTTCAATAATGTCAAATCATTAATTCATAATCATGCCGACAGATTTCATCTTCCTGACGATAATCTCGGAGCTACTAACGCCACTCAGCATTTCATACCCACTACTAATGAGATCCCTATCCATACGAAACAATATCGATTTCCTCCTGTCCACAAAGACGAGATCAATAAACAAGTTAATGAATTATTATCCAATAATTTAATCGAATATTCTACATCCCCTTATAATTCCCCCGTGTGGATAGTACCCAAAAAATCAGATTCGCAGGGAAATAAAAGATGGCGAATGGTCATCGACTATCGCGGTCTCAATGAAAAAACCATAGGAGACGCATACCCTCTCCCAAATATAACTGATATTTTAGATCAATTAGGATCCGCTAAATATTTCTCTGTTCTCGATCTAGCCTCCGGTTTCCATCAAATCCCCATGGCTCCTAAAGATGCCCCTAAAACCGCATTTTCAACTCCATACGGTCATTATCAATTTAAAAGAATGCCTTTCGGTCTAAAAAATGCTCCAGCGACTTTTCAAAGATTAATGGATAACGTTCTTTCTGGATTACAGGGTAATGAATTATTCGTATATATGGACGACATAGTTATTTACGCCAGATCTCTAGAAGAGCATGAAATTAAATTTAATAAATTGATGCAAAGATTAAGAAACGCGAATTTAAAATTACAACCCGATAAATGCGAATTTCTACATCACGAAGTAGCGTACCTCGGTCATATTATCGGAGATGACGGAGTCAGGCCCGATCCAAAGAAAATAGCATCTATAGTTAGATTTCCCCCTCCGAAAAATGAAAAACACATAAAACAATTTCTAGGATTAGCTGGATACTATAGACGATTTATCCCTCAATTTTCCAAGGTCGCTAAACCACTCACAGACCTACTAAAGAAAAATAATACGTTTAATTGGCAACAAAAGCAAATAGAGGCTTTCGACATTCTAAAACGCTCTTTATGCTCTGAACCTATACTTCAATATCCCGATTTCACTCAACCTTTCATTTTAACAACCGACGCATCCGGATATGCTGTCGGAGGAGTACTCAGTCAAGGGCAAATCGGAAAAGATTTACCTATCGCTTATACCTCCCGCGTGTTAAATAACGCCGAACAAAATTATTCTATCGAAAAAGAATGCTTAGCCATAGTTTATTGCGTCAATCATTTTCGACCTTATTTATACGGAAAGAAATTCACTATTATTACTGATCATAAACCCCTCGTATGGTTACATTCTATTAAGGACCCTTCCTCCAGATTATGGAAATGGAGAACAAAATTGGCTGAATACGAATACGAAATACAATATAAGAAAGGGAGTTTAAATAATAATGCAGATGCTTTATCCAGAAATCCACCTATTAATCTCGCCATTCCTCTATTCGTAAATCACGAGTATGATGAACTTCCAAACGAATCATTAGTCGCACCTGTTTCTAGTAACCCTAATATTTATTGCGAAGTTATTAAGACTCCTCCACCTAATCCACATCCTCAGAAACCTGACGTAATAGTAGAAGAATATTCCAGTGACGACGACAGCAGCGAAGACGGCGACAATAAACGAAGAACAGTTATTGACCTACGCGAAGGAGATCACATATATGAAGAAGTACTCCAACTCGCAGAACTACGGGAAACAGATTTAATTCTAGTAACCGAAAGCCGCGACTGTTTATTAAGACAAAAAGACGATGACGTAATTTTTATTCAAATGGATGGAACTCCTTATGATAATGGCGCTAAAGAATATCAACAAGCAAATTTACTACCTGTATATGAGAACCTCACGTTTGAAAGAGTAAATGTACAAACAGTTAAATCAAAAACATTAATATCCATTCCTATAAGATTAAATAATCGTTCGCGCTTAGAACAACAAACGTTAAAAAATTGTATGCGTTCCCTTTTAGATGCCGTAACCGAATACGTTTAGCCTCCTTTAGTATCAGTAAAACTGATCGTTTCGACGATATACCATGGCGATACGTGATTAGCCAAATTCAAGAATTTTTGAGAGAATTACCCATCCACATTACAGTCTGCGAAAACTTAGTTCGAATTCCCCCTGCCGAAGAACGCGAAACGCTCATTATCGAAAATCATTCCTCCGCTCACGGTGGTCATAAAGGAGTAACTAAAACTTATAACCGATTAAGACCTTATTATCATTGGAACACTATGAAAAAAGATATACAGCATCTTATTCAGAGGTGTCGTCAATGTCAGTTAAAGAAATTAACACGTGTAAAAACAAGACAACCCATGGTAATTACAGATACACCTAGGGCCGCATTCGACAAAGTAGCTCTCGATATAGTAGGTCCTCTCCCTATAACAAATTCTGGAAATCAATATATATTAACTATGCAAGATTTATTGACTAAATATTCTGTAGCCGTTCCTTTAAGAGAAGCTAATTCTTTATCCATTGCTATTGCGCTCACTAGAAATTTCATTTGCATATACGGCGCTCCTAAAGCCATCCTTACGGACCAAGGAACTAATTTTCTTTCTGGTCTCATACGAAATTTAGCTAAAATGTTTAATATACAACACTTTAAAACTACCGCCTATCATCCTCAATCTAACGGTTCTCTTGAAAGATCACATCATGTACTGACAGAATATCTTAAAATTCAGGTCCAGAAAGAGAGAGACTGGGATAGTCATATTAACATGGCAATGTTTTCTTATAACACTAGTGTTCATGAAGGAACTAAATATCCACCATTTGAGTTAATCTTCGGTAGAATAGCCCGATTACCCTCCGCTCACCCACCTGTCGAAGGAAATCTAGAGACTACCTATCGAGATTATCTGACTGATTTATTTAACAGAATACATGACACACAAGAAGACGCACGCAAAAACCTCATAAACTCTAAAGAACGAAGTAAACATTATTACGATCGAAAAGTTAACGAACAAAATTTTCAAGTAGGATCACGTGTATTTTTACTAAAGGAACCTGCAAAAGGAAAATTCGCCGACCAATATACCGGACCCCATGAAATTATAGAAGTTCTACCGCAGTGCAACGTCACATTATTAGTCAAAAATAAATCCAGAATTGTTCACGTTAACAAGTTAAAAATTGCACATGTTGAACCAGGATAAAATAACATGTATCATCTTTGTTTACAGATGTTGGCAGCGCCAACGAAACATTATTCCAGGGCCTAAAGCAGTTATCCTCTTTAACAGCTCTCCATCGTCTGTGACTACGAACTGCCCCGGATCAACTTCAGGTGGAAACAGTTCTCCTTTTTATCAACACTGTTTTACGGATCGCCTGACATCTTTTATTAATTAACTAATTAACAAATTTTCCATTTCTAATAAACCATCTTAATTTCTGCTTAAATGCAGCAACCGTACTAAATATTCCCACTTTATACGCATAAAAAAAACTTTAACAACAATAAATACTAACGCTATACTTACTAATTGCAAAATGTGCATCGGGAAGAATTTTAAATACAACCCACATCCCTTGTTAAAGCACTTTCCAGAACTATATGAAATAAAATGCCTACGAATATCTGGCTACCAAGCTGAAGAAAGTGGCAATAGACTTTGTATTAAATGCTATAACCGCACAACCCCAAAGGGTTATAAATATATTATTGGTCACGGAGTTATAGACGGAGATATGAGCCCTGCCGACTGTCAAATCTGCAGCAGCGAAATAGCCATAGAAAAACGCTCTGTTTTACAATGTAACGATTGCTTTATCGCTTATATAGAATTCATGAACGCCTTTAAAACATACTATTCTAACAAAATCGCACTTCTAGTTCTGGACACTGCTACCCTGGATGTTCTTTACCTCTCGGTGTACGATAACGACATTGGCTTCGAAATTGAATTGAGAACCCCAACCTAATAACCAAATAATCTATTTACTAAAACAAAATCTATTTTCTAACATTTACATACTCCTATGTAACCTATATTCTAACCTTGATGAGTTATCTAGTCATAACTAAAACAATTCTATAAACGGTCTCTAGCTTAACATTTATTAACCAAATAAATCACTAATCTATAACAAGGTATAGAATAAATTATATCTTTATTATAACCTTATAAATACTTAAGTCCAAGGCAAATGCAATTCCGCGTAATTAACTAAAATTAGGAGATACAGTAAACTAGTTATACTACATTTCGTTAAACGTACAGTCTAAAACGTACAGTCTAAAACGTAATATGAAAATTATACGCAGCATTTAATCATTATTAGTGTTCAAATTTATAGAGATAATACATATATATATATATATATTAAATGATAATATATCGTTAAAATTATATAAAATATACATTCAAATATTACTACTTTTAACTCTAAGTATTTTAATACTTAATGAAGACATTGAACGAAAACATTTTGGGAAAATATACTATACTTTAAGTAACTTTAAAATGTCCTATCTATTTAATCCTAATACGATAAAGTGTCCTATCTATTTAATCTTATATATAAAATGATAAAATGTCTCTTTATAGCTTCCTTCGATCTTACTACTATAATTATTCTGGCGAAACAATTACATTACGACAAATAACTAGTCTTAAGCAAATATGGCTGACAAATATCTGATTTATTTAATCTTGATCGTAGATAATAAAGTGCTCGTCCTATTTAATAAATAAAAAAAAAAACAATAAAAAAAAAAAAAATATATATATACGATAATTAATACGATAATAATATAACAAAGTGCATTCTTAGCTTCTTTTAATCTTATTACGAATCATATATATATGGATTTAAATCATAAGAATATATATATTTTAATTAATGAATCTTAATCATAAACAATAAAATGCTTCTACGGTGTTTCCTCTAATCTTACGAGTATATAAAGTACTTATGAAGGCAGTATGAAATAAAATAACGCAGTTTCTCGATAAGCATAATTTTAATAATTACGTAAAATACATGCGATAATAATTATTATAAAGGAACTATTAAAAATATATACGTTTGCAATCGCGCGCGCGCTCTTCAGAATAACCTGAATCGACGCTATCAAGGCAGTCCTGAAACAATGCACAAAAATAATGTAATGTCAAGCAATGAGATAAACCCAAGGCAAAACAAAGTAAAAGAAAGCTTACTTACCTAATTCTTATAGAATCCCGCTTGGCGTAAAACTTCTTCACGGTACTCCGCGTCTTCAAAATCATCGTACCCCGCGTCCTCACACCTCCTCACCGGCGCCGCGAAATCGATCATTCTCTGCACCCTTCTTTCAGCACGTAGTCTACTCATCTTCACTACGTTCTTTCACAAGCATACCCTCCACGGTGGTCCACAATCCCAGTCGTCCTCTAACAAACAAATAAAGGTTACATACATCGAATTATCAATTATATATTAACAAACCGCGTCATAAAAAAAAAAATTTAAAAGAACTTACTGAGCATCTCATCGGTGATCAGAAATCTCTCTCTGAACAATCTCTCCTCCTCGCTCCATTCCTCGAATAATTTATTCAGGGAGAAAATATCATCCCCTTCCTCCTCCAGGAAAGCCTCCCAGCGCCGTCTCTCTTCGGCTCTCACTCGCCGATCTTCGCGATCCTTCTTCGTGTATTGATACACAGAAAGAATAACGTTGGGCTGAGAAAGAAAACCCTTAATTATTATATTTCCCTATCTCGATCGCCCCGTTCCAAATTATTAAGCAAATATCAAATATCATTAATATCAGAGGTAATAGCATTAATAATAAAAAAGACTCATACACATTCATGAATAACTACTTACGTTCTCCTTATCAAACTCCATCACCAGAATTATCGGTAATCGCCTGATCACCACCCTCGTTTTCGAATACGAGACTTCAATTTCCATTATAAATTTTTCTTTTCTCACAACACTCTTACCACTGCAAAAACTAAAGTGCGACTGTGCGATTCTTCTTCGTTGACCTGCACGTGGAAAACCATTTTCTTTTTCCTCCCATTCCCCCTCTACTCACATACACTTCTACCTGTGATATGTTTACGACTTGACACGCCCTTTCTAACTTACCAAAGACGTTAAAACACAACCTTTCCCAGCGAAAAACTACACATATGGATGCAATATCAGACCCTCGCAGCTGCCTGATTCAGAGAACTAGCAAAATACGAAAGCATCCTCGAAAAAAATAATAACAAAAAGAGAAAAGAGAATTTTTATTTATCATTAAGCATCTATGTAAGTTAATATAGTATATATTCCTCGCTACGATAAGCTTCACCCTAAATAATTAACATCTACGCATTGGTTCTAACTGACCTAATTAAAGTAATTTTAATGAAATATATATATCTTAAATATAGAACGTACATATATACCCAAGTACAATTCTTATATCTTACTCAGTTGCAAAATAAAGTTATAAGACATATAGTATATATATATATATATAAAAAAAAAAGAAAAAAAAATAATTTACATATTCATAATTTTAGAATAAAACGTGCATATAATCTATTATAATTCCATACTTTACTCGGTGACAAAAGGATACCTCATATACTATATATATATATAGATATATATATATAAAGAAAAAAAACCCAAAAAGCACACAAAAAAAATAATAATAATAAAACAATATATATATATTTACGTATAATTAGAATAAGAATATATATATATTCAATAATAATCACATATATATATATATCCTACTTGATTACAAAGCTATAGGAATACAAACATACACATATAACCATAATTTTAAAGCAATATCACATACACGAACAATTAGATTAAGAATATCTATATATATATACTTCACTATGCATTATTACAGACATGTTGTCGTACTTCGCGATTCTCGTTCTCGTTAATCCGATTCATGCTCTTATTGGATTCGATTGTGGCGGACAACACCTGAATATTACTTCGGTATCGTTGCTCGATGTTGGAGAATGCAATCTTGATATACGGAAACCCAATTCGACTGACGTCTACATGCAACTCTTACAACTCTCGGACTACAATCATGCAGAAGTCATCCAGTGCAAGGTGGAAATATCACGGACAATTTACCACTGCGGAATGCACTCGTATGTCTCCATAGTCCATAACGGAAAGGCAGATTATATCCACGAAACCGGATATACAGTGTGCCGAAGGGCATTCCAAGATGGAACATTCTCTCTCGGAGATAGCAATATCATTCACGGACTAAGAGCTAATCAGACTACTTATCATAGTCTCACCTTAGCCGGACGCACTAATAACGACGGAACCTGCAAAGGCACTCAGTACTCCGACCCTTACGGAACCTGGGACAACATCGTTGTTCAAGCCGTCGTCAAGATCTCCTTGAGGACATCGCACGTTCCCGTACAATTAAACTCCGGAAAAATAATATTAAAATCCGAAACCATTTGTCTCTTGAGCGAAGGATTTTGCATCGATTCCGAAAACGGATACTCGTATTGGAAATCCTTGCCAACATCTGCTTGCAATTTCCATCAATATGACGTTCTTTATGAGGGTTTAGCAACTAAAATTACAGATAATTCAACTAACCCTCTTTCTCCAATTATTTATAGTTTGACTACGCAGGACGTCACGTTCGCACTTACGAAGACAAAAGAACAACCCTTGTGCGGATACACTTTATTTCGCACAGAGCACCCTAAGCTCTTTATCCTAGAGACAAAGCAAGGCGATACCTTCGCCAGCCGAGGTATCATCCCCGTGGACAACCTGGATATATTCACATATATGAATTCTAAATTCGTGTATGTGGAAAAACACATCCGACAACAAATGACTTCATTATATTATAATGTTATGCAACAAAAATGCGAATTAGAAAGACAGGTAATCACCAACGCCCTGTCTTTCGCTACTCTTCAACCAGATGAATTCGCATATCGCCTTATGAAAGGACCCGGCTATATGGCAGTTACAACCGGGGAAACCACGCACATCGTCAAATGCATACCTGTAGATGTTGTAGTAAGAAAAACAAAGGAATGTTACACGGAATTACCTGTAACCACCCGCAACACTTCCTTGTTTCTCACCCCGAAATCCCGGATAATTTCTAAATATGGAAATCAAAGGGAATGCAGTTTTGAATTACCAACTATGTACCGTATCGAGGATACATGGGTTCAATTTACACCTGAACCTCAAATCAGACAGTTACCTCCGCAACAATTAAAACCAATGACGACATTAACCTGGGATTATTTGATGCCAGGAGCCCTCGCTGTCAGCGGAATATACTCCGAAGAAGAAAAACTGAGGGATCACATTATGTTCCCCGCAGAGAAACCCGCTCTTCTAAATACAATTGCAAGAGGAATTACGGGATACTCCATTAACTCCGACGCTGTCTCCATGTATAATTTATTGGACGAAGCCTCTCTCAATAAAATTGCCGAGAGTGCCGCCTCACGAGTATGGACCGGATTTATTTCATTCGGATCCGCAACCGCTGGAATCCTTGGCATTCTAATAATTATTCGCATCATAAAAGTCTTCGTCGATACAGCTATTCACGGTTATGCCTTACATTCCGCCTATGGATGGAGCATGCATTTGGTTGGAGCCATTTGGAGCTCTCTCACTCATCTACTACTTCATCTCGCACGAGGACCTGTCGATAAGACCGATAATAAAAAACCAGCCAAGGGACCACCGTCACCTTCTGCTCCTGAAGACCTCTCCAGGGAACCTACCGTAATCATTAATGGGTTTTCAAGACCAAATGATAATGCCTCATCCAACATCGAATCAGCAACTACTAATAATGTTTCTGATATTAATTCATATCAGAATTTAAGAGATCGTTTAAAAGATCTCGAACAAATTCCTTCGAATACATCGCAATTTGTTCTTAAATAAGGGGGGAGGTGTAACGTCCCGTCATTTTCGATAATACCATACTTTTGCGCGCTACTGTTTTTCTGCGCCAATACTTAAAATTTAAGGATAATTAATGATTTTCCTCTTTACATATAATTGTTTAGACTAAAATCAAGCATTTATATTATTAATTACTAACCATACCAAATCTAGGGTCTCCAGTTATCTAGTTCTAACCAGCCGCTACCAGGAACTAGCGATCCGACCAATCAAACGTCATCCGAGACCCCTGAGCGTATACTTCAACTAACCAGTTATTATTATATGAAACTAACCCTTAGCAATAAGAATATATTTTAATCATGACTAACCCACCTATATATGATTATTCAATATTAATTAAACAATATAATAATATTATTTATGGAATCAGAAACATAATAACTTGTCGAACTTTACTTAACAATTTAAGACTTATAGTAATGAGTTTTAGAAGTATTTTAATCACTGACAGAATTATTATGAGGAAGGTTCCATAAATCCTTATCTTGCGATGCATTGTAACGACAAGCCTGCGACAAGCATTCGATGAATTACTAAAAGTGTTCAAACACTTAATATTTTAAGATTTTATCCGCAATTATATTTACGAAGCCTTATTTCAGTCATTAAATGATTTCGATAACGAACCCAAGATTATTAAGATTTATTGAGTAAATTATTGAATGAAGAGATTTATAAATAAGGCCCAAGTGGATATAATTAAAGAGAATATTTTATTACAGAATTAAGTCAAACGAGAATAAGAAAGTCCCGATATTACGTTATGGAATCATAATTCTATAATTTAGAAATAACCTAATCTTACCCTATTGCATTAAACTCAAGTTTTATTATAAATGATCAATCATTAAGAATTCTAATTAATAATATAAAATAAATTATATTAGAAATGATTCCATAAACGTACAAATGAATATTTGGCGAACTACAAGAAACTTTAATATGTATCTATGCGCAGACCTCTCTAAAATCAGCTCATAATCAGCAAGTAATTAAGTGCCGATCGTAGGTGACAAGCCGCTTCCGTCCGTTATCTCCCTCGCGTTATCGGATGCTAGCGTTCAAACCACAAAAGAATAATAAATTAGACACTTCTTGGAATCGTCGCTCCTCATCTCAAGCTCACCGCCTAACTTCGATATCCTTTCCAGATTATCTAAAACTCGTAAATTGATAGTTGACACCTAGAGCGTTCGCTCCTGCGGGTCACCGTATCATGACCTCTTAGTACAATTTATTGTGACATATTCCAAGAAAACGTCTTTCTTAGAAATCCCCACCAAAAGGGAATTGCACACGACACTCAGATTTTTCTCGATTTGATGGGTATATAAACCCTTAATTCTTAACTTCATCGCGGCATACCATCATTAGCATCTCACCGTAACTCTACGGCATCTCATTATCGAGATCCTACCGTAGCTCTACAGTACATCATTTCTGTAGCCTTACGATACTCTGTATAAAGTCACGCGTTTGCCGTCAACTGCGTAGACATACCCAATTTGTTAGTCGCGCATAGAATTATAAAGTAAAAGTTAAATAAAGAACTCTTGTGCTTCAAAACTCGAATACGTTGATTTTGCCAAACATCCCGCGACCGAGGTCCTAGAGAAGGGAAGAAGGCGAACGAGCGTATTACGATCCACTGCCTGAAGTTCACAGTCTATCACAAGGTAAGTACTTATAATTACCCAGACTATTTAACACGCCAATTTTAATTCTAAGTTACGTTAGACTGACAATTCTCTTTCAATCACTACCTTCTCCTAAAACAAATAAACGAAATCCACTGTTAAGCATTGCATGCAGCTAACAGTTTCCCGTTGTCAATCGGTATTTATCAAATTAGAATCCAACTACCTTTCCATAATTTATTCAAGGTATCAATATCAGAAACTAGCAATATTAACGTGTAGAAACAGTACTCTTGATATCACTCGGACGTCGTCCAATCCACATTTTACCTCTAGCCGTTGGACGTACCTTTCGTAAGTCCATACGACTCTCTACCATTTCCTCAGCATCCCGTCGTTGTCGAGCACCCAGCGATAGTGCCTGGTGACAAAGCTCCCCTCAACACCCTGCGTTATTTCCATCGTCGACGATAGGCATCCTTCGTATGCCCGAAGACAACTTCTCATTATCTTCTCTCGCCTAATAATATCGATAACAAGAGACAATATATCGCGTAAGAATTCTTAAATAGAATTCTAGAATTAATTTCGCTCTGGACGTGGTCCAATCCTCATTTTACCTATAGTTGCAACGCATACTTTTACCGTAGGCACAAGCAACTTTCTGCCATTTCCTCAACTTCCTTTCGTTGTCGAGCACCCAGCGATAGTGCCTGGTGACAAAGCTCCCATCAACATCTTACGTTATTTCCATCGTCGACGACAGGCATCCTTCGTATGCCCGAAGACATTCTCCTTAACCATCGACCTTCCTTTTGAATTCATATTTAAAACCAAATGAATAGACGTATCGGATATTGATATCTCACTCTCTCTAGTTCCCCTTCATGTTATCTCACGATAATCCTTATCTAACTCATTATAAATATATTATTCTCATCATTGCCTCTACCAATTAATTCAAATGCTACCCAGATCTACTGAATTAGACGTCCAAGGATTAACAAACGATGATGCAAATTCAATTATAAATATAATTATCGGGCTACTAACTGACGTTTTAGAAGGAACTATTGATATCGATCAACTCATAGTCTGCTTAGATAATCTTCATATCCCTGGTGCTCAAATAAGCGTCGAATTCACAGACGATTAAATAAATATCAAATTCATTTTATTAATTAGCCCCTGAATTATTATTATCCAGATGAATAAACAACTTCAAGGCTTAATTTGCAATACAATTTACCAATTAATACTCAATTTGATCTATGAATATTTGAATGGTAAAATAACTTTCGATCAAGTCATAACTATTTTAAACGACATCGAAGATATCGCTAATAGATTCGATACTCCCAACTAATAACTAATACCCCACTCCTGTGACCTACAACATCCCTAGATCCGTAACTTCGGTCCTAGCTCTCGGCGTCCCAGAGGTATAGCCGGTGTAAGCAGGTTGCCTCACAAAAATAGAGAGCGCCCGTTTTCTCACTAGCCTAGGCATAGAGAGAGAAGGAAGATCACCCAGACGTGACACCGTCCTTCACTTTCACTGCACTGTGACTTCTGCTTATTTCCGTCAGCTGTTTTTCTAACTGACGTGCCTGCTTCCACACGTTGTGTATGTGTGTATTGCGGGTCTTATTTTTTAGTATGCTGCTTTCTGTGTTGTCCGTCGATTATTTCGACGTGCCTGATTTTTCTAATACTTCTGTATTGTTTTCAGGTCTTCAGGTTCCTGCTGGTCCTGGCGGTCCGTCGGCGCAATCCCACCGCTGCCACCAATTTTGTTGTGTGCCTCGAACAAGGCACTGGAGTTGCGCCGAATTAAGGATGAGGATCCTCGGGTCGACCGGGACGTCGTAGGAAGATAGGAGGATTATTCTCTTCTTTTGATTAAATCGACTCTTATTTCTGATTAAATATTTGGTTTTACTTTATTTCTCGACCTTTCTTTAAATATATATATACTAGCGTTTCGGACCGCGCTTCGCGCGGTCCTCAAAGCTTTTATAATTCGGACCGCGCTTCGCGCGGTTCTCATAAAGCCTTTATAAAACCTGATTTAACACAAAAGATTAATTGTTCTGTCTGTATTACCGCGAACTACTTCCATATTTTTGGACCGATTTTCACGAAATTTATATCTAATGTTGCAAATTTTTCGAAGATGACTACTATTATTTTTTTTTCACTCCCTGATATTGTATTTTGCGTCTTGTTTTGAATAAACTTAAATATTTATAATTAAAATTTTGTTTGCTTATATTAATTTTTTTTGTTATTTTAATTTCCACACAATTTAATATGTTTTAAATCTGAAACATTAGTTTAGTAAATATATATACATACAAATTTTTTTTTTTTTATTATTTAATTATTATACCATTTTTTTTTCCTTACTCAAATATTTTTTGATTACGTCTAATGTACCCACCGCTAACCCGCTATTATTAGCTCTCATACAATTTCATAATTCTTCAATTTACAAAATTTCTCTGTATATTACATTTTTTGTAAAACATTTTTCACTTCCTTCAATTAGATGTCCTTGATTGCTAAATTCATCAATTTTAATTTTTACACTTTCCCTTTTGGTTGCTCTAGAAAATGCCACATAAAGTTGACCATGAGCAAATACAGGATGTGGCAAATAAATCCCAATTTTTTCTAAACTCTGTCCTTGTGATTTATTTATTGTCATAGCAAATGATACTCGAATAGGAAACTGTCTTCGTTTAAATTTAAATGGCAATTCCAAATCACTTGTAATTAAATCTATCCTTGGAATGATGACAATCTGTCCTCGAGCAGGACCAGTTAGAACCTTCGCATATATTAGATTATTTTTCAAATTAGTTACAATAAATCTTATTCCATTACAAAGTCCTTTCTTAGTATTTAAATTTCTTAATAGGATTATTATAGCACTGACTTTTATTTTAAGTCGATGAACTGGCATTCCAGAAGGTGTCAGAGAGTTCAAAAACTCAGTTGGAAAATTTAATTGCTCCTGTGGATCATCACTTACAATAAAGTCAATTGAGAGATATTCCTTTTCCTCTCCTTCCATTTGACAAAGGATTGTGTCATTAATTTTAAAAGTATCCTCATTTTTAGGACAAAGTATCGCTCGATCTGGATTTTCTCTAATCTCTAATCCGTTCCATGGTGATTCTATCACCAAAAATTTCATTAATATGAGATTCTTTTGATATAAAATCTTTGGGGATTTCAATTGTATCGAGATGTAGTCCATCCGTATTTGATAATTTACCATCTCCGAGTTGCATTAGCCAATTTGAAAATTCTTTTTCTTCCGCAGTTCTCATATTTTGTTTTAATTTAACTTGAGTTACGTTCCTCCATATAGGATTATATTTTACAATCGATTCAATTATAGCTGCTTTTTGTGCATGAGGCACTACTGGGAGATTTTGTCTGAAATCTCCTGCAAATAAAATTACTTTTCCTCCAAATGGTCGAGGATTCTTCATCAAATCCTTTAAAAGTTTATCAACTGCTGTTAAAGCATGTCCAACAGTCATGCTCACTTCATCCCATATGATTAATTTTGCATTAATCAATTCTCATGCACCTTGAGAATTTCCTCTAATATTTGATTTAGCTCTATCATCAATTGGGATTGAAAGCTTAAACAGAGAGTGATAAGTTCTTCCTCCTTTCAGAAGTGTGGCTGCAATTCCAGTTGAAGCACATGGAAGAATTATTTCGTTTCTTCCTCGAATAACACTTAAAAATGTGTTAAATAGGTATGTTTTACCACTTCCTGCAAACCCGTCAATAAAAAATAATCTCTGAGTTTCATTTTCATTTTCAATTGCTCGCATGACTATATCGTACACGTGCTTTTGCTCAGCATTTAGTGTCGATAATAAATAATCACCACGTATTCTTTCTTCATCCACATTATACTCTGTTACGTAAATATTTATTGGAGTTGGATTTGGCAATTGGAAGTTCTCACAGCTACTTCCATTATTTATCAGAATTCCTTGTATATGGTTTAAAGCCATATTTTCAGGATTTACAACATTGTTATGTACAAAGTCCTCAATCATGAAATCTTTATATTTATTCCAAATAGTTGGTACATCTGTTGGAGTTCCAAAGATGCAAATGTAAGCAAATAATTCTCGAAGTTGTGCAGGCATATTCGATTCTGTTGCTTCTTCCAGCGTTTTTCCCCAAAGATTATCAGTTTCTACCAAGTTTTTTGCAATTGCTGCATCTTTAAATGTATTATAAAGAACTCCATTTACAGTTCTCAAATCTTCAAAACATTTAGCTCCAGTCACATGTAGTAGAAGAAGACGGAGATAAAATCTCTCAATATCTTTTATGCTTACTGTATAGAGTCTTGAAATTATTTTTTCACCACCTTTTTTGCGTGGCTTCCACTTAGTTTCTTTTTTATCATATACATAATGATAAGGAATATCTGTGTAAATAAAATTCACTGCATTTTCATCAGATTGATTTAATTTGAACCATGCAGTCAGCGTAGTATCTCGAGTGAGCTCTCTCTGAACAGCTCGCTCTTCATTTCCTGCTCGAAAATAAACCATTTGACGATTAGGCAAATGAACTGCCAATCTGATTACTGTATGAGACCTCATAAACAGATCGTATCCGTTCAGTCTCCACATTGCTTCTGGAGCACTAATATATCTTGCATCCAGGAATGAGTTAATTTCATCTATTTTAATTAGCCTTGTGCCATCTCGTGCTTGCACTTCAATCGCAGCACAGTCAAATCCTTTATGAATATATTTATATAAGTATTTTACGCTCTTCACCGATGAACATATTTCCAAATTGATATGTCGATCATATTTCATGATTAAATATGGTGAATATGGCACCACCCATCGATTATCAACTTCTTTGCCTCTAACGATGTATCTTTTACCAAAATTCCTTCGTTGATACATAGGATATCCATTCACATTAGCATTAGTTTCTTCACGAAACTCTTTTGAAAAACCTTTTGAACATTTTCCATCGTCTCCAGTGCAAGGATATCTGTGGGAGGAATCTCCACAAGGACCATGAATCATGTGCTTCAAAATTTTTACATTAAGTTCTGAATATCTTTCTTCATCAGGGATTTCAGCCCATACCATCATGTCAATAACTTCTTGAAGTCGGGGCTTATCTTCATCACTCAACATTGCAAGTAAATGCAAATGTGAAAGTCCTCTTTTTTGAAATTCAATCACACCTGCATAAGCAATAATATTTCCAAAAATTTTATTATGAATTAGATCATTTAAAATCTCTTTGATATCCAAGTTAAATGTTTTAGCGACCAAATCTGGTCGAAATTCTATTAAACATCCATCAAGATTATCCTTAATTTCTGGGCATTGAGGATTGCAAGTCATTGTAAGAAAAATATCTGGTTTACCAAACTTTCTTACCAAAGACATAGCATCTTGGTACCTTTCTTGCATGTTTCTTGGACTGCCCATAAATGAAGATAATAATATCACAGGTATACCAGCTGTAATTCCTTCATTTTGTGCTCGATTATCTAGGTAATCCATTAATCCCGAATAAAGTTCTGCTCTTAATTGAGGTTGATTTAATTTAATATAATTAAGCCTATTTGCTTCAGTTTTCATATAGGCATCAAGTATAAATTGACTCAATTTGCCTGCCTTTTTAAATTGACTAAATTCTAATCTTGGTGCTAACAGGTGACCATAATAATCCATTTGAGTTACTTTGAATTCTGGATATTTAGAATTATATGATTTAAGTTCTGAATGCCATCCATCGTTACCATATGGATATAACAAAGGATAACACATTGGGTCACACCTTTTGTCTAGAATTGATATTTGTTGAACATCGTTCGAATTTTTATTATAAATCCGAACGTCTCTTTCAAATGGAGGCTCACCATCTACATTCTTAAAGACCACAGCTATTTCATTTGCTTGTGGAGCATTGTATCTTCTTTGATCTTGTTGAGGATTTTTTCTAAAGGACAACATTAAATTTATGGTTTTATTTCCTATCGGATTAAGATCTTGTTCAACTTGACGCATCATCTTGAATGTTTTTGCAAATTCATTGCATTGAACCATAAAACTTGACAACTCTTTCATTATTTCTGAATCACACTCCTTATTAGCTTTGTTATTCATTCTATGATTTACAACTTCTTCTGTATCTAAAAAGTAAAGCTGTGCAAATCGCGGAGCTTGCCCATCCGCTGGGCGCATTGCTGTTGAAGTTAAATGATGATATTGCCCATGAATCTTTAAGCAATAAGGAGCATTGTTCACAACATCCAATGGATTTCTATTTCCCGGCGCACCCATTGAAGCCATAGCTAAAGCACTATTATATGAACGAATATTATTTAAGAAATTTTTTGAAGCAAAATCATTTCCAATGTATAATTTTTTTATAAAATCAGGACAATTTATTGGCTTTAATTTAAGCTTGCCTTTTTGACAACAATATGTGAATTTTCCATCTTTAGATTTTTCACATGCAAAGTTTAATGATTTGCAAAATTGGCATTCTACATTCATTTGCCCAAGTGTATGAACTGGTACATTTATTTCATCGTCCTTGGCAATTAACGCAATGTGATAATTTAATTGTCTAGCTTTGTGCCTTCCCTGAGCATGTCTCTGGGCATCACTTTCGAGTCGCTTAGTCTTTTTGTCATTATTTTCATCATTCCTTTGCTGAGCATCAGCTTCGAGTCTTTGAAACCTTGTGTCATTATTTTCATCGGCCCTCTGCTGAGCATGTCTCTGAGCATCAGCTTCGAGTCGTTGAAACCTTTCTTCCGAACTCTCAATTTTTCGCCTTTGTCGTGAGCGCCTACCATCGCGACTCACTATATACAAATTTCCGCGTTTTCTCTTTTGAGGCATAATTATCTTACTTTTTCTTCTCCTCCTTTATTATATTGATTTCATTTATTATAACGTTTTCTATTTCATTCCATCTATCCATGATGACATTTAACGTGATTTAAAATGAAACCAGCAACTTACAACCAACAGTTAATTTTTGAAAAATGTGTACGTGTGTTTGTATGTGTGTTTAATTTTGATCCCCAATATTTTTATTATACGCATTGCGACGTCTTTTTCTCCCGACTCGATTAAAAGCCGGAAGAACGGAGCTTGGCCGTCGTCAAAACACAGGGGTTTTAAGGTTTCACGCGGCGGAACTAAGCTCGGGGACGTCCCGCGCGTGCCGCAGCAGAACGCCAGCCGTGATATTCGCGAGAGACTAGTTTTGGGCGCCAGACGCGGTCTTTCACGCATCAAACCACAAATCGCGAACCCAACGCAAAGTTTTGGCCGGGAATCCCGCTACGGGCCAACTAGCTCGCCTAACGGCAGAGGGGCAGGGTGTGGTTGCCGAAATTGCTCTAACGGAAGGAAATTACATTCTTTTCGCGATGTGATGAACACAGAAATGACGACACAGACATTTAAGTTGACAGTACTAAAGAAAAGCAGTACGCGATTTAGTTAAGCAAAGCAAAATAATGAAGTTTATTATAAACCAATGTAATAGAAATAAATATAAAAGAAAAATATAATAGCGGAGGATAATCAGAGAATAAATTTTATAACAAAAGATAATAAATAAAATTTGAAGATAACAAAATATAACTGGAACCGATATTAATAATGAAGTATAATGGAAAACTATGACAGTAATAAAGAAATGACTATAAAGACGGAAGATAATATACCAGACACCGTAAATCCAAAATTCTATACAAAAGAAAATATTTCGACGATTGAACACAGAGTTATATCCGCGACAAGCTTAAGTCCGAGATACGCGCATCGATAGCATAGACAAATACGAAAGAATAACCGCGACCATACAAATAGACATTATCGAACTGACTTAGATCGCGAACAATCGGAAGTTCATATCGGCGACGAGACTGGAGAGTGATACAATATCTGGATTAATCTATTTTTCGCGATCCGACGGGCGAAATTCACCGGTGAATCGAGGGCGCCGGAATCTTTTCCGCTCGCTGTCTCTCTCACTCACGCGCTCGACTACGCTCGCTCTCTCGCTCGTAATCTCTCTCACTCGCGCGCGTTCTCTCTCACTCGCGCGCTCGACTACGCTCGCTCTCTCGCTCGTAATCTCTCTCACTCGCGCGCGTTCTCTCTCACTCGCGCGCTCGACTGCGCTCGCTCTCTCGCTCGTAATCTCTCTCTAACGCGCTCGCTGGTGGTCGCGAACTGCGTTATCACTCTCTTTATGTCGAATTCCTCCGCGATGAGATTAACACAAGGTGACGTCCGGACACAGCCGGATAACGCATACAACAACGAGACCCGACAAACATACGCACTAACAGAAGTAATATTAGAGAAAGACGCGACAACCGTGTAATATGAGACACGACATATGTGATCGAATCCCAGAGAGACGAAGATTTCGCGTTAATATTATTCACTTGCCCGAAGGTGCGAAAGTACTCGCCGCTTGACGTCGATCGCTCGTACACCAAATAGTTTCCCGAATAAGGCAGAGCCCACGCGACAAAACTTCACTAAATAAGACAATCGCGTCAGAACGGACGAGACTCGGATTCACACCGTGACAGACGTGATAATTAGTAGATACGCTTACGAAAGGGTAGCCTCACCGGTACTTCTCCCTTCGACTTGGTCCCTCTTGAGCTCGTCTTTATCGCCAGAATCGAGCTCCGGTCGTCACACGTCTCGCTAAGTTGAGCGGTCGCACCAATCTGCCGGATCTATCGGCCCGAAAATCGACAGCTGGATCAATGCTGCGCACGCGGGGTGCGTACGCGATAACCAATTACGGCGCCGTGCCGTCTACCGTCGTCGCGCGAGATTAGCAAGGCCGTACGGGGGTTCACAGCACCCCTCGTGATGGTGACAAAATATATTTATTCGCGCGGTATTTGCGTAGGGTTTCGAGGTCCTCGCGACCTCGCGCCGCGGGCCTCCCCGCGGTGGCCTTGTGTCCAGTATCCGACGGAGCGGTAACCCGCGGGAGAAAAGTTATCTTCCTGGTCTGGGCCCTTCCGGCGCCTGTTGTCGGGCGCCTCACTGGATCTCCTGTCAGTAGATTGTCAAGGCCGAATTCCTACGTGACGCTCTGTATTTGCTTCCTTCTTTGTTGTTAGGAAGGGCAGTTCTTACGGTTCTCGGCGGTATGTTTATCTCGCTAATCTCTCCAACCGCGGCTGTCTCTTTCCTGCGACGACAACACCTCTCTCTCTCTTTCTCCAGCGACAATATTCTCTCTCGGTCAGGCTCCCAAAAATAAAGTAAAATACACGCGAATTAGTAACAATTGATACTGTGTTGCTCAGTCTCTCTGGGATTTTCGGTTTCGCTCTCTCTCTCTCGCTCTCTCGCGATTGGCGTGACCGCTTGGCTTTTTGCCCCGCGATTAGGCTGGGGCGGACGCGCGTCGTGACGACCACGTCACACCCCCCCATGCCAAGAAAGACCGTACCGGTCAGGCTACCCTTCACTTTTTGGGGTCCGAGCCTCTACCGGCCGACGCGGGCAAGAGCTACCGAAATCCCCAGAGCTAAGACGGCATTTTGGCACACAACAAGAATATCATATAATCATCTCCTATGAAACATGAATGGACGACACCTTACGATATGGGTGCCCTTTCGGGAGCGATATCGTCTCTCTGCGGTTAAGTCGCGCTACATTTGCTCGCGCTTGGCGCAGATTACGATTTTTATGATGGAGTTCGACTCCGTTCGCTCGCCTACCGCGGCGGGTCTTACGCAAGGAGAGAAGGTACTAAATTGACATCCTCCTAAGTTAAGAGTCTCGACAACACAAAAAAAAAACGTATATTTTCGTATTCACTAATACACTATATCGGTCGCTCTACTACATACTAGTACGAGTACAAAAAAAAATTAATTAATTAGGCGCGACAACAAAATTAATACTATGAAAAATAACAAGGATACTGATAAGGCGCGATTTTAGAAACCAAACGAAAATTATACGGAACGATAGAGGACGCCACTCATAGCAAAGGCGACTATGACGAAGAGAAAAAAAAACTTAATACTAATAATACGCGCCAACTATGACGACCGAAAAACAACAAAAAAAACACTATTCTGGGTGTCGCAACAACAAACAAAAAAAAAACTGGGATACGCCCCCAAGGAGAGTTCCTGGATCGGTCCTACTCCGACCTCCGATTCTCCCGGCGATTCAGTGGCGGTGGTAGTCCTCGGCGTCGCGGAGGCTCGGGCCCCTCATGTCCGCGTCCCGGGATGTACGGGCCTTGGGCAAGCCACCCCTCGCGACAATCCGGGCAGTGTCGTACCGTGGTGCCTAGGCGTCCGCAGCGGAAGCAGAGCTGTACGGCACTCCACTCTCGCTTTCGGGGGCACTCCCGCCGGAAGTGATCATGGCCCCCGCAGCTCCAACATCCTTGGGTGGTGGGCCCCATTATCTCCCCGGGGAAGGGTCGAGGTACTCGCTGCCATGGCTCCACAGGACGATGTGGTACGCGTGGGAACTCGTCGAAAGCACTCTGTGCCAGGACGAATAGATCCTCCGTCTGGGTTCGAGGCATCTCGACAGGCTCTTCTGACGCGGCGGCGTCGGTTTCCCGGGTGGTACTCTCGGGATCCATTGTCGGGACTCCCTCCGATACCTCCACTACCTCCCTCGTGCTGTCGGGCTCCTCCCGGGACGCTCGGCGTCGATCGGCTTGGATTTGGGCGACCTCCACTAGGAGATCAGCCCAAAATCCGGGATGCTCCTCGTCCTCCTTGACTATTATCTCCGCGGCTTCGCGGAGACTTCTTCGCGACACCATCGTTGGCTCTCTGGCAGGAGCGCGACAACCAAATCTACGAATTAGGGGAAACTATATATGGTTTTAGATCCTTCACGTGTATTTTTCCAAGTGATCGACCTGCCTCGTTCTCTAACTCGTACACTACGGGCGACAATATGCGCGATATCGTGAACGGACCGTGAAACTTAGTAGCTAATTTCGCTGATACCGCGTGAGCGGCGGACGATAATACATGTTGTCGTTTTAAAACTGCATCGCCGAGGTGAAATTGCCGATCGCGTCTCCGCAAATTATAGTAATGCGCCTGTTTTTGATGCGCTGCGTCTAAATTCTCGATTATCCAGTCTCGTAACGTTTGAACCTTTTCCATGCGAGTTCGCCACTCGATCGGGGTTGCTTCTACTACCGCGACATCCGCCCCCTGCCTCCCTCGCTCTATATTCACCGGCTGGGGTTCTCGGCCAAAATTTAGGAACGCGGGTGTGGTCCCTAGGGACGTATGCAGCGCGGTATTGTACGCGAATCTAAATTCGGCGATGTGCTCGTCCCATTCTCTGTGATTTTCCTCGAGGAAAGCTGTGATCATCGTTTTAATCACCCTGTTTACTCGCTCGACCGGATTCGCTTGCGGATGGTAGGGAGGTACGGTGGTGTGTGCGATACCCCGTTCCTGCGCAAAAGCTTTTAACTCGCGATTTATAAACTCCGTACCATTGTCGGTCAGCAACACTCGCGGCGCACCCCACCGATGCACGACAACCTCGTCTAATAGTTCTCGGATCTTTTTCCCTGTAGCCTTTCTAAGCGGACAACACTCTATCCATTTAGTGAATAAGTCTTGCATTACGATAAGGTACTCGTATCCGTTCTTGCTACGTGGGAACGGTCCCATTACATCGACAGCGACGACGGTCCACGGAGTCTCTACCGTTCGTCTCCCCATTAATCCGACGGGAGCTGCTTGTTCGACCTTAGTTCGTTGACAGGTATCGCAACGGCGAACATATCCCGCGACATCTTTAAACATACGTGGCCAAAAATAACGCAATGCGACCCGATGATACGTCTTCTCGACACCCAAATGACCAGCTTGCGGTACGTCATGTGCTTCGCGTATGATGTCCAAACGCGATTCTTTAGGCAGCACGAGCTTCCATTGTTTTAAATCGTCTACGACCTGCGACACGACTCGGTTGGGTTTTCGGAAATATAAGCGGTCGTCTTCTACTCTCCAGCCCGGATATCGATATGGTTTTTCCTCAACTTCCCGTACGCGAGCCTTATACCAGTCGTCCTGAGTTATGTCTAGAGCGCACATTTCCCCCGCGGATTCGTATATTCGCGACAACGCATCCGGAACGTGATGCAACGCTCCTTTCCTATGCTCGACCGTGTAATCGTATTCGAGAAGCTCCAAGGCCCATCGCGCTAACCGGCCTGTGGGATTTTTTAAGTTGTTTAACCACCGTAGGCTACTGTGATCGGTGATGACTCTGAATCTGTACCCCTCGAGATACGGCCTAAACTTTTTAATCGCCCACACGACTGCCAAGCATTCTTGCTCGGTCGTAGCATACTTTTTCTCTGCTTCCGATAAGGCGCGACTGGCGAACGCGACAACGTGTTCGACACCCTCCGTTTCCTGCGTCAATACTGCGCCTAACCCTACGGAACTCGCGTCCGTTTGCAGCACAAAAGGCAACTCGAATTTAGGGCAGGTCAACGTAGGGGGTGACACGATACATTTCTTTACGGTCTCGAATGCTGATTTTTGTTCATCCCCCCACTCCCAAGAGTTGTTCTTCTTAAGGAGACGCGTTAAGGGTTCTAGTTTCGTAGCGCACTGTGGAATAAAACGACGATACCACGATGCCATCCCAATAAATCGTCTTACTTGCTTAATATTTTTCGGTGGCGGGTACTCGACAATCGGCGCGGTTTTATCCGGATCCACCTTTAATCCTTCCTGATGTACTACGAACCCTAGATATTTAACCTGCGAGCGGCAGAATTTACTTTTATCCGGGTTGATGGTTAGTCCGGCCTCACTTATCTTATCTAGCACGCGTTTTAACCACTGAAGGTGTTCGTCAAAAGTGCGCGTCACGACCACGATGTCGTCCAGGTACGCGAAAGCATGGGGCTCCATTTCTGGTCCGATGAGACGATCAAGTAAGCGCTGAAAAGTTGCGGGGGCTCCGGTGAGCCCGTACGGCATTCGTTTAAAATGAAATAATCCCTTACCCGGTACCGTAAACGCAGTTAACTCGCGACTATTTCGTTCTAGCGGAATTTGAAAATAAGCCTGGCTAAGGTCAATAGTTGAAATGAATTGGGCGGACCGAAGTTTGTCGAGTATAGCGTTCATATAGGGGAGCGGATATGCGTCCTTTCGCGACACCGCATTCAATTTACGGAAGTCGAGACAAAAGCGGTATGAGCCGTTCGGTTTTTTTATCATGACTATAGGAGTCGACCACTCGCTATTCGACGGTTCTATTATGTCTGCCGCTAACATTTTATCTACCTCCGTGTAGATTGCTTCTTGGATTTTTGGCGACACTTGATAATATCGTTGTTTAATGGGCGCGTGGTTCCCGATATCGATTTTATGTTTGGTTAAGGTGGTTTCGCCCGGTTTATTCGGATCGCCTTTTAGTTCCGCTCTAAGAAATTCGTCTAACCGTAGTTGTTCGTCGGATGCTAAGTCTATCAAACCGCAGCACACTGGCATTTTAGTGCGACACCTGGGATTTCGAGCGCGAGATCGTTTCTTGGTATTAACGGGGAATTTCCCTATTGTTCTGTTTGCCGTGCTACTCGGCGACCACTCAGGGTGCGACAATTTTTTTTTCTTTTCGGGTATTGATTCCGTGCACCCGTCCCTAGGCTTTACATTCGCGTGAGCGCTAAGGGGTGAGGCACCGGGACCCGTCTCGAACTCGTAATCTACTGTCGAGTCCTCCACGAAAAACCATCTACGAGTCGCGAAGTTTACCCCGATACCAAAGGTCGACAGAAAATCCATCCCCACTATTATCGACAACGCTAAGGTGGTTAGGGCACACGCCCTTATGGTGCGCGTTCTATTCTTTAGCGTGAAAGGGAGGTCGATTTCCCCCTTGATTCGCGTGGTCTGTCCCGTCGCGGTAGTTACCCTCTTACCTTCGGAACTACGGAATGACCGATTCATTCCTTGTAATAACGCGACAACGTCGGATCCCAAAAAGGTGCGACTCGATCCGGAATCTAATAACGCGAGATACTCTCTCCCCACAATTTTAACACGAATAAAAGACAACGACGACTTTTCGCGACAATCAAACGTACTATACGAAAATTCACGGACACACGACACGACACGATTCGGAAGGTGGTTGTTTGTAGGAGTCGTATTCCCCCCCTTAATCGACTCCCTTATTCTTTTCCCGAACAATCCGGGCACGAACGTAACGTCACTTCCGCCCGACCGCATCGGTAACAGTGCTTTCGCGGGGCGGCTTCACAATTTCGCGAAAGGTGGCCCACGGTATCGCAGTTCCAGCATTTCGCGGAAATCGCACGCGCAGGCTTGGTTCGTGGGGTCGCGGAAGTGGACGCGGTTCCCGACGTCTTACTGGACTCGGCCTCGGACTTGGCTTTTCGCCCTCCTTCCTTCTTCCCTGTGCGAGATCCCTGAGTCGAGGTGGTCGAACTCGCGGTCGACGTGTCGAGAGCGGCCACGGTCTCGTGACGCTTACCCGGTCGATTCGAGTTGCGGGGCGATCGATACGCTAGATCGGGAAATAAGGACTTTTCCGGAGTCGGCGGAGCGCGATAACGTTGCGTCGCCGAGTGACTAGCTTCGGCATGCGTCGCTAGATACTCGAGGACTTCTAAATCGGCGAGTTCGTTTCGGCGCAGAGTAACCTGCAATCGCGGCAGCATGTTACGGAAGGCGCTGCTGACCATTTCCGCCTCATTTAATGGGGGCGACACCCGATCAAGTAATGCCCTCAAGCACGTAAGATAGTCCGCGACAGGCTCGTATTCCCCTTGAGTACGACGCATAATCTCATCTCGGAGCGCGAACTGAAAATCTGGATCGCCAAAACGCGTTCGCCACGCGTTCGTGAACGCAGCCCATGAAGCTAACCGATCCTTTTTAGCGCGGAACCAATAGAGCGCAATACCAGTCAAGAAGAACGGCAGACAACGCAGAATGTCCTCGTCGGATACGGGAATGAGTTCTCGGCCCTCCTCGATTCGTAGTAAGAATGTCTCGGCATCCTCTCCCCGCGCACCGGAAAATTTCAAATTCCACTTTCTCATTACATTATAGGCGGTCGCGGCCGAATTACTCGAGGAATCGTTTCCCGAACGACGTCCGCTCGATCTCGAAGTACCCGGAGATCCACGCGATAACCGACGATCACCCGGTGGCATAGGGCTGTCCGGTCGCTCATCTTCTCCCCGCGGAGGTTCTAAGCAATCGTTATCTGACATATCGTTGGTCTCGAAAGTTAACCGTACCCCTATTCTATCGCTTCGCACGCGGCGCAATAACCGGGCAGTCAGGATAGAGTAACTGCCTTCAGTCGAAAGTCTTCGCCGATGTAATTCGTCAATTAATTGACCGCGGTTTAATACAAAAACCCACTCGTCTTCCGGATCCACACGACTCATAGGTCAGGCGACACTACTTTCGAACGATACTGTGCACATCAACCGAAATTCTCGCCGCGAATTACTCGAACATACTCCGATCCTCACGCGAGCAAAATAACAAGGTCGCACTAACGGAAAGGGTACGCGAATTTCTAACACGCACACACAGGACGCGAAGAAAAAGAAAGGACAAAAAAAAGGAACGAGAAAAAAAAACTTAATAAATCACGCTATAATCACACTTAACAGTACGTCAATATAAATCCTAATATTTGTAATTCATATATAGTATCCTGTAAGAAAAGATTAATAACAAGCAACATGTGAGTGAAATCGTTCTGAGCGGTTCGCACACTATAAAAACTATTTACTTGATCTCGATAACGGTCTTTGGTTGAGTTCAATATTTATTCAGGCTGATACGTCTTGAGAACAAGCGAGAAAAAAAACTGCTGTCGGGCATTCCGAGTAGCTTCTGTTATATTCCAAATACTTTATGATTTATTACTTTACTACTGAAATGAACTATTTCTGGGGTTCATCAGCTTCTAATAACAAAAGCAAGAGAAGAAGAGAAAAAAAAAGGTTTTAGATTAAATCAGCTGTGAAAGAGTGTACTGCCTCAAACGTTAGTAATATCAGTGACCGATTTAATTCAATCTTAATATCACAGTTAAAACCGCTAATGAGATTTCCTCACTTCGGATTTGCTCTGAAATAGCGTTTAAAGCACAAAATCACACCCAAAATACCAGTAACAATTCCAAATCTCATATCTCAAGCCACATCAGAACGATCCATAAATAATTCAGTCAATAAATCAATTCTTAAATTAATACAGTAATACATCGCGGAAACAATAAATCACTTCGTCAATGCAACTACAAATCCGTAAATCCATAAATGCGACCTGTATTAATCACAGATATATCCCAAATGATACTGAAAATAATGATAAACGCGAATATGTTTGCTCCCGAAATTTGTCAACGTGGCCCCACGTTGGGCGCCAATTTTTGCGACGTCTTTTTCTCCCGACTCGATTAAAAGCCGGAAGAACGGAGCTTGGCCGTCGTCAAAACACAGGGGTTTTAAGGTTTCACGCGGCGGAACTAAGCTCGGGGACGTCCCGCGCGTGCCGCAGCAGAACGCCAGCCGTGATATTCGCGAGAGACTAGTTTTGGGCGCCAGACGCGGTCTTTCACGCATCAAACCACAAATCGCGAACCCAACGCAAAGTTTTGGCCGGGAATCCCGCTACGGGCCAACTAGCTCGCCTAACGGCAGAGGGGCAGGGTGTGGTTGCCGAAATTGCTCTAACGGAAGGAAATTACATTCTTTTCGCGATGTGATGAACACAGAAATGACGACACAGACATTTAAGTTGACAGTACTAAAGAAAAGCAGTACGCGATTTAGTTAAGCAAAGCAAAATAATGAAGTTTATTATAAACCAATGTAATAGAAATAAATATAAAAGAAAAATATAATAGCGGAGGATAATCAGAGAATAAATTTTATAACAAAAGATAATAAATAAAATTTGAAGATAACAAAATATAACTGGAACCGATATTAATAATGAAGTATAATGGAAAACTATGACAGTAATAAAGAAATGACTATAAAGACGGAAGATAATATACCAGACACCGTAAATCCAAAATTCTATACAAAAGAAAATATTTCGACGATTGAACACAGAGTTATATCCGCGACAAGCTTAAGTCCGAGATACGCGCATCGATAGCATAGACAAATACGAAAGAATAACCGCGACCATACAAATAGACATTATCGAACTGACTTAGATCGCGAACAATCGGAAGTTCATATCGGCGACGAGACTGGAGAGTGATACAATATCTGGATTAATCTATTTTTCGCGATCCGACGGGCGAAATTCACCGGTGAATCGAGGGCGCCGGAATCTTTTCCGCTCGCTGTCTCTCTCACTCACGCGCTCGACTACGCTCGCTCTCTCGCTCGTAATCTCTCTCACTCGCGCGCGTTCTCTCTCACTCGCGCGCTCGACTACGCTCGCTCTCTCGCTCGTAATCTCTCTCACTCGCGCGCGTTCTCTCTCACTCGCGCGCTCGACTGCGCTCGCTCTCTCGCTCGTAATCTCTCTCTAACGCGCTCGCTGGTGGTCGCGAACTGCGTTATCACTCTCTTTATGTCGAATTCCTCCGCGATGAGATTAACACAAGGTGATGTCCGGACACAGCCGGATAACGCATACAACAACGAGACCCGACAAACATACGCACTAACAGAAGTAATATTAGAGAAAGACGCGACAACCGTGTAATATGAGACACGACATATGTGATCGAATCCCAGAGAGACGAAGATTTCGCGTTAATATTATTCACTTGCCCGAAGGTGCGAAAGTACTCGCCGCTTGACGTCGATCGCTCGTACACCAAATAGTTTCCCGAATAAGGCAGAGCCCACGCGACAAAACTTCACTAAATAAGACAATCGCGTCAGAACGGACGAGACTCGGATTCACACCGTGACAGACGTGATAATTAGTAGATACGCTTACGAAAGGGTAGCCTCACCGGTACTTCTCCCTTCGACTTGGTCCCTCTTGAGCTCGTCTTTATCGCCAGAATCGAGCTCCGGTCGTCACACGTCTCGCTAAGTTGAGCGGTCGCACCAATCTGCCGGATCTATCGGCCCGAAAATCGACAGCTGGATCAATGCTGCGCACGCGGGGTGCGTACGCGATAACCAATTACGGCGCCGTGCCGTCTACCGTCGTCGCGCGAGATTAGCAAGGCCGTACGGGGGTTCACAGCACCCCTCGTGATGGTGACAAAATATATTTATTCGCGCGGTATTTGCGTAGGGTTTCGAGGTCCTCGCGACCTCGCGCCGCGGGCCTCCCCGCGGTGGCCTTGTGTCCAGTATCCGACGGAGCGGTAACCCGCGGGAGAAAAGTTATCTTCCTGGTCTGGGCCCTTCCGGCGCCTGTTGTCGGGCGCCTCACTGGATCTCCTGTCAGTAGATTGTCAAGGCCGAATTCCTACGTGACGCTCTGTATTTGCTTCCTTCTTTGTTGTTAGGAAGGGCAGTTCTTACGGTTCTCGGCGGTATGTTTATCTCGCTAATCTCTCCAACCGCGGCTGTCTCTTTCCTGCGACGACAACACCTCTCTCTCTCTTTCTCCAGCGACAATATTCTCTCTCGGTCAGGCTCCCAAAAATAAAGTAAAATACACGCGAATTAGTAACAATTGATACTGTGTTGCTCAGTCTCTCTGGGATTTTCGGTTTCGCTCTCTCTCTCTCGCTCTCTCGCGATTGGCGTGACCGCTTGGCTTTTTGCCCCGCGATTAGGCTGGGGCGGACGCGCGTCGTGACGACCACGTCACAGCATATATCTTCAACTTTTTCTTTTTGAGCTAATATCCGACGTATCGCTTATAACGACATATCGTATATAATAAAATAATAAAAAAAATGTTTAAAGAGACAAAAAGGAGCAGTGAAAATTCTTGCAATTCAAGTCAGCATAATGTAAGTTTAAATTTTCTAGAAATAGAATGAGAGAGAGAGAGGAATTACAGAATGAAATAGAGAGAATGACATAAAATGAAAGAATGAGAGATAAAATTTAGAATTTGATATTCGATTTGCAACGAAGAAAGAATTTTCTTAAAATTTGTGAGCGCCCAAAACGAATGTAGCCTAAGAGAGAGAGAAAGAGAGAGAGAGAGAGAGAGAGAGAGAGAGAGAGAGAGAGAGAGAGAGAGAGAGAGAGAGAGAGAGAGAGAGAGAGAGAGAGAGAGAGAGAGAGAGAGAGAGAGAGAGAGAGAGAGAGAGAGAAGTCTGGATTATTAATCTAATATATATCTTTTTTTTAGGTTGACATCATTACTGGAGACGCTCTTACTGCCGAAAATAATTTATTAAAAATGAAACTGCAAGAGTTGCAGCATCAACTGGCCGATGCTTTGGCCAAGCAACTACCACTACAAACTGTGGTTAACAATTCACAGCCTGCAGTGGTGGATGCTGAAAATGAACAGCCTGACGATCCACAGCCTGATAATCCTCAGCCTAACAATACACAGCCTGCAGAAATACCACGAAATGAAATTGATGGAAAGGATTCATTTCAATGTAATTATAATAATAATATTATAAATAAATAAAATTAAATATTAAATAATATATATATTTATATAGATAAATTTTATATATAGATAAATTTTATATATCTTTTTTTACAGAGAAAAAAAAACCGCGATGGGCAAGAGCAGGAAGAGGCCGAATCCGTGGACGCGGACGTGGCCGTGGACGCGGAAATAAAACCATTATAAATTACATAAATATGTGAACGCTATAACTCTTGTACTTACGTTAATAATAAATCATTTTCGGCACTAAGAGCATCTTCACTATTTATGTAATTCTAAAAATAAATCTATTATTATTAGATTAATAATCCAGATTCTCTCTCTCTCTCTCTCTCTCTCTCTCTCTCTCTCTCTCTCTCTCTCTCTCTCTCTCTCTCTCTCTCTCTCTCTCTCTCTCTCTCTCTCTCTCTCTCTCTCTCTCTCTCTCTCTCTCTCTCTCTCTCTCTCTCTCTCTCTCTAACACACACACACACACAACACGCACGCGCACACGCACACACAACACGCACGCACACACACGCACACACAACACGCACACAAACTATCTCTTTCTTTCTTAACCTCATTCTCTCTCTTTATATCTATATATTTGATATTTTTTATTGTACATACACGTACGTGCGTTTATAATTTATGTATGAAATATTTTTTTCAAATTTCAAATTGTTTATATCTTTTTGATAAATATATTTATACATATAAATTAAATACACATATAGAGAGTAAATACACATATAGAGATATATATATATATATATATAGATAAATAATCTTTAAAAATTTTTTTTTTTAATCACATTAATTTTTTATGTTTCTTCTTCTTATTATCATCGTTGTCATCTTTACGCTTATTATTTTCTTTTTTATTCTCCTTTTTACATTCTTTCTTCTTATACTCCATTTGTTTTTCAAATTCAATCATTGCATTAATTAATAAATGATCTAGTCCATCTTCTAATACTGAAATTACATACATTACATACTCATCGTCATCGATGTATTGAGCAAGTACGCGTGGGCCATACCACTCAAGAGTAAAGGTGGAAGCGAGACGGCTGACGCTATCGCCGAGATAATTCGAGATAGCAAGAGATGCCCGAGAAACATGCAAACCGATATGGGGAAAGAATTTTATAACGCTGACGTGCAACGGCTTATACGGAAACATAACATCAATCACTATTCTACATATTCGGTATTGAAGGCATCGGTTGTGGAGCGATTCAATCGCACGCTGAAGAACGACATGTGGAAGATGTTTACGCTGAACGGAACTTACAAGTGGATCGACGCATTGGCGGAACTCATATCGGATTACAACGCGCGCAAGCATCGAACGATCGGCATGCGACCCGTCGACGTCACCCCCGCGATCGCTGATAAACTTTTAAAAACGGTATATAGTAACATAAAGATTGCCGCTCCGGCAAAGTTCAAAGTAGGTGACCCGGTACGCGTTAGCAAGTACAAGAAACTTTTTGAGAAGGGTTACACACCAAATTGGACAACCGAAGTGTTTAAAATTGTTAAAGTGCAGCGTACTAATCCCGTAACCTATCTACTCGAGGACTATCGCAAAACATCTGTCGCTGGAGCGTTTTACGAGCATGAGTTGCATAGCGCGAATTATCCGGACGTATATCTCGTGGAGAAAGTACTGCGCAGGAGGATGACGAGGTTTACGTAAAATGGCTGGGATTTGACAATTCGCACAACTCTTGGATACATAAGGACAATGCAATTTAATTCATACAAATTGTATTTATTAATTACTCAAAAATTAAAAAATATATAATGTGTACAACAAATAAAAGTATTTGAAATATTACAATATACATGAAATATGTGAAATATAAAAATCTTTATTAATACATCCTTTCCGTTCCAATATATGAAATACATACACATATGTTACATAACATATCGCACATACATTATATTACATTATATTACATTATATTTTATAAGGGTATCTGATAATGTCCCCATGGTAATGTGTCGGTCGAATCAGGTATGATATACCGCTTATCGTCGTACGGACTTAGAGCAATTTTTGTCTCGCAGATGGTGTATACTTCATGCAATTTCGACCTAATACATGACTGACTACGTGTCATTTCAATCTCGTCGTTCAGGCACCGCGTATAATCGTCGAATGTTATCGTCCTCGCGACAACGTTACTTTTGACACCTTTAACCTTTTTTGTATCTTTCTTCCCATCTACTCGCAAAGCGTACATTTTTGCTCTAAGTCCTACAAATTCAGTCATTATCACGCCATTATTTTCATCCTTCATTAGACCTGGCACCTTTTTATTCACAAGCGGTATACTGTACGCGTTGTCAATTGGATAATCGCTCGTATCGAATCTAGCGATATCGCGTTTCATATTTTCATACACGTCTTCGCATTTAATATGATATATTAAACTATCTGTATCGGTGTACATTACCCGACATCTGTCACGATAGAGCGGTGACATGTACTCGTGATGAAATTCGTACAGACACACTTTCGATATGTCGAGTATACACATACCAACATAGGTTGGTTTGTTAAATTTTACTTCTAGTTTACGTAATTCTACGGCAATTAAATTTTCTGAAAAGACGCTCCTGCTATGGAAATTTGGTTTCGCTATCATCGCCTCTGCTCCGTATCGTCCGTCCCACTTTGTCAATAATTTTACATCTACATGTATACCCAGGAAGAGTATAATAATACGCAGGATCGAATCCGTAACTCGCGATGCAAGTGTCGCGAAAGTTTTCAAATATATCAGCCAACAACAAGACATCAGTTTTTAAGTACAGATCGCTGTATTCACCCAAGGTTTGAATGGAGAACTGCTGCCACACGTTGACGGCGTGTGCGTAGTCGCTCTCGGATACAGTGTCACCGGTTAAAGAACTGTAAAATGATTCGCGTGGTGGTAAACGCGTGTCTTGCAGCTTGTCCACGCAGTCAATGTACTCGTACGGCAAGACACCTTTTCGCGTTAATAATTCAAAATTGTTAGCGGATAATGCGGAAAAATTGGAACGCAAAATTTTTAACTTATCCTTATTCAAAAAAAGATGCCAATTTGTCAAGACTAGCATTGATGAATCGTAATTTCATGCAAGCTTTCCGATCTTTGTCGTCGTCGGTACTATTGACAGTCTTCGTAAATGAAATGTATTTTTCTTTTGTTATTGGAAGCACATCTACGCGTCCTTCATACGCGGTAGCTATTTCTTTTATGATAAAATGTGCGTCATAGACGGATAGATTATGGAAAACTACAGGAATGACATAAGAGTCTTTGTAGTTTAGATTACAGTTTGAGTGCGCGGGACCCCTGTATCGCCCGGTCAGATGACAATGATCGCGTACGCGTGTATCATCCGGCGCAAACGGTTTTTCGCAAATGTGACATTGCGTGACGCTATGAAATTTTTCCCATTCATCTTGCGTTAATTTTGTCATGTGGACATTATCAGACAAAATACCCTTTACGCGATGCGCTAAATTTTTAAGTTCTTCGGCGAACCATGAAACGCAATCGATACTACGGCGAGAATTATACGCGGATAACGAGTTGTCGTACGAACATTGCACGTAATACCCAACGCTAAATACCTCGTGATGTTGGGAGTATGACGCATGTTCCGGCGTCTTCTTCAGCACGCACTCCAAGTCGGCGTACACCACGAAGGGAAGTCGCTCCTTTCTGTTGTAGTTGTCGAAGTCGAGCCACTTGTCTTTATCGCTTGGTAATCGGATAGCGCAGTCGTTCATTTCTCGACAGTCCGCAATGTGAGCCTCCAATTTTTCGCTCAAATTAAAGAAGTGCAAGCATCTGTGAAAGAAAAAAAATTACAATTTTATTTACAATTTTATTTTCAATTATTATACATATAATTTGCAATAAATATACATACCGATCGCAGATATATTTCTTGTGGTCATGTTTGCTCAGTTGCGTGCTGACAAGCCGGGATAGATTTTTTATATACGCGAAATGCCCAACGCTGTCGTCCTCCTCCACATACAGCATATTTACATGTTTTTCTCTCTTCCGATCGGTGAGCTGTATCGGAAGAATAGATAATTCCTTCTTCCTCTCAATGCCGTAGACGTTGATGGAAATATCTGACACAATGATTTTCTACAATAGCAACACCATCGACAATCCACTGCATTGTATAATTTAATCACATGCTTTCGTACAGCATACATGTGTCCGAAATCTTGAATAGAGATCATACATGAAGTACATAAAGCCAGAGTACCACCCGTAGAATAATAAAAGTATATGGCGCAAACTTTTGTACGTCCGTTTAGCGCAAGGATTTGTGAATTAGACACTACCTTGTCGTGAATATCCATAAGGTCCTCACTGCGATCACTAATATAATTACTGTCACTCAACAACAATGATCTTCGTCAGATTCGTCTACATTGTTATCCGACAACTCGTGATTTTCATCAGATGACTCGTTTAATATTCTCTCGAAATTATTATTTTCCATTTCTTTTTAACTCTCTACACTGTGCCACTGACACTTCGCATAGGACACTTTAACTCGTCGAATGCTAAAGACTTTTTGACGCGGAGACCCACTCTCCATAAGCTTCAGCCCTATCCCTCTCAAAATTATCGCAAAGGAATATCATAGTAATAAAATCGAGCGCTATCTGTTTATAAAAATTCGAGCAGCCGAACGTTGGCGCCGATACGTCGCAATTTTTCCTTAAAAGATATTATGGAAGATGTTTCGCTCTCGTTTATGGGAGATTTTCCGCGAGGGTACAAAGCTGCCGAACGTCGACGCTTTTACATTTTCACCTATAAATAACGTTTCGACATGTTCGTCGCAGCCTCATCCCCCTCAAAATTTCCTAAATTTCCACAAAAGAATATCTTAATGATAAAATGTCCATAAAATGAGAAACATAGTTTTATGGCTTCTAGAGCGCTCCGGTTACAAGCAGCCGAACGTTGGCGCCGATACGTTGCAATTCTTCCTTAAAAAATATTAAGAAAAATGTTTCGCTCTCGTTTTTATGGGAGATTTTCCGCGAGGGTACAAAGCTGCCGAACGTCAACGCAAATAGGTAGAGGCCTATTAAATCACGTTTGACTTGTTCGTCGCAGCGTTGGCCCTAAAATCTTCATTTCTTTCCTAATGATAAAATGTCCATAAAATGAAAAACATAGTTTTAATGAACTCTAGAACGCTCCGTTGACGAGCAGCCGGACATCGGCGCTTCCATAATAAAATTATATTAACGAGGGTACAAAATTGTCGATCGTCGGCGCTTGTTCTATACCTTTTTGGGGAAAATGTCTAAGAACCCTCATAAAAAAGTCGTAAAGATACCATCTACAAATATTGCATTCAGAAAACTCCCCCTCTTTTGTCGAAACATCCCCTCCACCCGCGTGACGTCAGCCCCCGCGCCTACGAGATACCCCCACCCCGCGTGACGTCATACCCCTCGCCTTGGAGAACCCCCCGCGCCCCGCACCCCCCCTCAGAGGACCTGGGTTAGAACTCTCATAGTATATCTACTAATTCCGAATTAGAATTCCTCTAGTTTCTAAAGTATATCTTACATTTTGTACAATGTATTGATATCTTAAAGGAAAAGGACCCCGCACAAAATACATAAAATTTTGGCTCTCAGTGGAATTGACTGAATTTTTGATATATTGTAGTTTAAAACATTCTGATCAAAGGATTTAATAGCCTCAAGGCTAAATAATGGATAATAGTTACTGAGTTACAACCAATCAAACAACTCGATCAAAAGTCCTGATTTTTCGTGCTTGACTGGCTATAAATCAGTAACAAAAAATGTAATAGGCTCAAAGCTGAATAACAGATGGTTACTGATTTACAGCCAGTCAAACACGAAAAACTCTGCGCTCTGCGAGATGTTTGACTGCAGATGTTAGCTGGGTCGAGTAATCGCGTTTCTGAAAGTATACCTCATGTTCGCGTGCTGTTGGCCTCTGCCATCGAACGTGGCTTCAGAGATTTCTTCGCACTGCCTTTCGATATTTTTGCTGCGCAAATTCGACGGTACTCAGCGTCGCGGCTGCATGGACTCTCTATAAGCACAGTGACGACGTCCTTCTAGTGATGAAGCTGGGATGTCAAGTGAGCGCTGTTTCGCAAGTCCCGTTACAAATAACGCTTTTCGCTTTGCAGGACAAACGTTTGCAGGTAAAAGTTTTATGGATACATTTCTTCCTTGAAAAAGTTATATTCCTCTTTGAGAATTTTATTAACAAGAATCTTTGCAAAAGATGGTGGATAATTAATAATAAAATAAAAAAATTAACATTTGTCATATAAATACGTAGTTAAAATTATTTTTTTTATTATTGCTATAATTCTAATTTTAATAATTATTTTTCCGTTAAATTGTTTTATACATTCTATTTAAAATTTTAACAAAATGTATAGTATGTTTCCGCGTATTGAGATTTTTTTCTATAGCAATTATATATATATTTGTGTATGTATAAAAATATAATTGTAAATTTACTTATCTCATAAAATAAATAATTTTTTGAATATAATTTTTGTGATATTTATTATTTTCTATACATCATCTTTTGCAATTTTGTTATATATAAACAAATATATGAGATTTTAAAAAATTATAAATTGATATAAAGTGAAAGAAAGAGTAATTTAATAATACCTTTATTATAATCATTATTTATAATATTATTATTTATAAAACACAGTAACAAAATTATTAATATCAATTTCGACAAATTTACAGTTTATTGTTTTGGAAATGGAGAATTATTATAAGCAAGCGCAAAAATATGAAAAGGAAATTTTTCAAAAATATGTTGACAAATGCAAACCATTTTATGGTATGTAATTAATATGTAATTATTATTTCTATATTTTATACAAAAGTTTAATTATTTATATGTTTTATATAAACTAATCAATTAATTACGTACATTTAATTAATATTAAAACAAGTCAAAGATATATTAAATAAAATGCTGAACTTTTTATTTATATATTTACACATATTTTTGATAATTTACAAAAAATATGAGGATTATAGCTATCATAGTATTTCTTTTTTTCTTATGAAAAGAGAAATTTCATATAGGGGAAAGTAGGATAAAACCGGGTAGGCAGGTCAAACCGGGTACCTCTATTTCTTCGTGATAAGTATTGTCGTTTGTGACCAATTTGTGTCATTAATTGTAAATTGACGCCATTATTATTGTGAGATGAACCGTGTCCACGTATACACGATACTTCTTTTTTAAGAGAAGTTTAAAATTTTCGAAACAAAAAAGATCGATATCGGAGCAACAATCAAGTCGTCGTGGACTTTTTCTATACAAAGCATCTATATTTTGATAAGTGCAGAACTGAAATCTGGACATATTAGAAAGTATAGATCGCATTAGTTTTCATCGTTTCTTTTACGTCAGAATACAGCCGCCGTGTTTATTATTTTCCTCGTGTTGGGGCAAAATTGGGTATCTACGTGTAGGGCAAAACCGGGTACAAAAAATATAGGATTAAAAAATTAAATAATAAAAAAAGCAAGAAGACAGTTTATCTTTAGAAGAAAAAAAGATGTAGCCTGCATCTTTTGTAATAATTTGTACTTAACATCAATCAAAGGCTGGATACAGTGCATTACATGCCAAGGGTGGATCCACGAGTTCTGCAGCTATGTAGAGCAAGATATTTGCTTTTTTGTGATTTTTGTTTATAGACATACACACAGAGAGAATTTTCTCTTAGAATTTACCCTGAAAATATGGTAATCGTGAGACAATATGGTATGAAAAGAATTTTTTAAATATGTTTGATTAATTTTACCATATTTTTAGTGAAACTATACTTTTAGTACAATTAATCAAACATATTTTATATTTTATTGTGATAGATATTATTATTTTTTATTATGTGATAAATATTAATCAGAAAAATTCTCATAAAATTCTTTTCATACCATATTGTCTCATAATTACCATGAGTTTTAGGATAAATTCTAAGAGAAAATTCTCTCTGTGCATTTTTGTACTGTATTATGATTTAAATAAATTAAGATTTCGAAATTGCACGGTAATTTGCACGCTTTTAAATGAGTAACCGGTTTTAACCTACCGGTAAGGCAAAACCGGATATTTTGACAACTTCGAAAAATCTTGTTATCCTTGGTAAGCAAACTACTTATTTTCAGCAACTAGCCTTATTTTCTCGTAGTTTAAAGTTTACTTAGCACTACTAACAGTCAATAGATTTTTTGTCTTTTGAATTTTTGTAAAAAGACAAATACAAAAAAGTATCTGGTTTTGCTCCACTTTCCCGTATTTGTTAATTAGATATATGTAGAATAAAATTAATTAGTTATATCACACGACATTATCTTACTATTAAATATAATAAAAATACAATAAAGATATTATTAGACATATTATATATAAAAAATAAAAAGTCAATGACAAAATATTATCATAAATTAATAATCTTTTCTTGAATTTAATATTAAACATCAATTTTATACACATACACATATTACACACACACACACACACACACACAATTTGTTTTATTATTTTGTGCATAAAAATATTGAGGTAAGGTATAATAAAAAAATGATAGTTAATGCATATTCTAAAATAAATTATAAATTATTAAAATAATTAATAAAAATTTTCTGTTATGCAGGAGTCCCCGCCCAGCCGTCGCCTCCGCTTCTCACAGCACCTAGCATTCGGCCGCCTCACCGCCTCGCATCCACAATCGTCGGCTTTACCATAGTCACCTCCACCACCGACAATTTTTATATATTATGATATTCATTTATATTTTCATCTTTATATTTTCATCTTTATATTCTTATCTTTATATTCATTTATATATTTTTAAAAATTTTATATCCATTTTATATTCACATTTATATATTCACATTTATATACATTTATATACATTTATATCCATTTATATTCTTTTAAACACACACACACACACACACACACACACACACACACACACACACACAAATGTATAATACACATTTATTCATAATTAAAAATAATTAATATTAAATTAATATATTCATTTTAAAAATTCCTCTTCTTTTCCTTCACTGCGTCATCTCTCGCATGCGCCTCTCGCTATCTCTGTCTCTCGCGTTCACCTCGCGCTCTCTCTTTCTCTCCTAAGCGCTAGCAGTCCCTAACCTCGCGTCATCTCTCTCTCTCTCTCTCTCTCTCTCTCTCTCTCTCTCTCTCTCTCTCTCTCTCTCTTTCCTCGCCGCAACATCTCTCTCCTTCACGTTCGCCTCACACCCTCTCTTTCTCTCGCGTTCACCTCGCGCTCTCTCTTTCTCTCCTAAGCGCTACCTCTCTCGCAGTCCCTAGCCTCTCGGTCCCTAGCCTCGCGATCCCTAGCCTCTCGGTCCCTAGCCTCGCGATCCCTAGCCTCTCAGTCCCTAGTCTCGCGATCCCTAGCCTCTCAGTCTCTAGCGTCACGTTCCCCCTTCTCCGCATGACGTCATCCCCGCAAGGACCTTACAACGAGCTACGTATGAGAGCTGAGACTACTTACGGGTGGGAGAAAGATGGAGAATGGAAATGCATGCAAAGAAATTACATCATAATTTAGACTTAAAAACTCTATTCTTCTTTTAAATATTTTTTTCTTACATATTATGGACTAAAAACTAAAGCTGCCAGCTCGCAATCGATGAGCTGATGCTTGTTCAAGGCGTCGCTAGCGCGTATTACATTTGATACTTCTTTAGGATTCGTTACATTGGACGCGATATTTGAAAATTGCGTAAACTTGATATCGACTGTATTGGTAATTTTAACCAATCGGTCAAAAGTTCATCAATGCATGGATCGAGATCGAACATACGGTGTAATGTCGATTCGATCATCATCATGCATACATTTGAAGATTCAAGACTTATTAACTTGGCGTCGTTAATCGTACGAACTCGCACTGTTAACGGTCCAACGCTTATAAAACTGTAGGCATCTTTAGAATCATTTCGAAGCAGATTCTGAATATTGTGACGTTGCTCGTAGAGTCCTTTCCACGCTTCGAGAGATAATATCAGTTCCTTTCGTCGATGATCTCCTATGGCGATTTCCACGTAACTCGGTGGATCCACTTTGATACCAATTTCGAGGAATTTAAATTCCGTAGCTGTCAATGCGTATCGTCTGCCTAGTATACGAACCGCACGACGCTCCAACGAAATGTAATTCTGTAAAAATGAAATTAGTTTGAAAATAATACAATTTGTAAAAAAAAAAAAATATAAAGATAGAAAGAAGTTAAACTTACTCGTCACATTTATTCTCAAACGATGGAGTGTCATCACGACTCGGTACGTAATTATTCACACGTCTGCCGGAGCCACTGCTTCTTTTAGCGTAGTACATATTTCCAGATTTTAAAAGTGAACCACCAGTATGAACGGTTAACGCTACACTGATAAAATTGTATAAAATTAAGAATATACGTGACGCTTATTTTTAAAAGTAGTGGGGTAAATATGGTGGGAGATTCTAGAATACTATTGGCGCTATGAAATTTAGGAGAAGGGGAAACGGCGCTCGGATAAAAAGAATTCTTAGAAACGATTCGTGAGGAAAGGATTGGGGAAGGGGAATAAGAGATAAAACACATTAATGTTTAAATATTTTATTTTTCCAAATCTTGCAATTCTTTCTGGCGTTGCGACCACCAGTTAAATATTTTGAATACATTTTGTAATGCGCAATTCTTAACATGTTTTCCACATCGCATAGTGTTTTTAACATCTAGATTATTTAGAGACTCGATATCATCGTAATCAGCATCCAAGGTTTCAATAATGAAACCGTTTCCCGCATCATCCAATATATCGAACCATTCTCACTTCTCAAGTCCTTTTACATATACGAGAATGGATTCTTCTTCTTCTTCATGTGGTCCACCAACGATAGCTGTTGTAAACGTTGTCAAACGCTGAGCCATGCTGTATGGAACGTTTCCATCTTCCCATTGCAATCCATGATGATTTCGAGTCAACCATGAGGCTTGGTGTCTCTCCGATTTTATGAGCACACCCCATGGTACAGGACATGCGAAAAAATAATGTGACAAAATAAATCCTCTTCTCAGGATTGCCGCTTCCTTTACAATGAATTGTTTATTGAGGATAAACCCCTGTAGATCCACAAACGTTGATACGGACATGACGAGATCTCTCTCTTCGATGTATCAGTTAAAAAGAAGAATGGCAACTATCTCATAACACTTTGATTTATATTCTGCTATGCTTCCCCCTCTCTCTAAATTGTTGGTGCGTTTAAGTGATTTTGCGCACAACATTGGTCAACGGGTTGTACTGGATCACGCGATCGTGTATGATGAGACAGTACGCAGTGGTATTCATCGGCAGTAGATATACTATGAGAGTTCTAACCCAGGTCCTCTGAGGGGGGTGCGGGGGGTTCTCCGAGACGAGGGGTATGACGTCACGCGGGGTGGGGGTATCTCGTAGGCGCGGGGGCTGACGTCACGCGGGTGGAGGGGGATGTTTCGACAAAAGAGGGGGAGTTTTCTGAGTGCAATATTTGTAGATGGTATCTTTACGACTTTTTTATGAGGGTTCTTAGACATTTTCCCCAAAAAGGTATAGAACAAGCGCTGATGATTAACAATTTTGTACCCTCGTTAGTATAATTTTATTACGGAAGCGCCGATGTCCGGCTGCTCGTCAACGGAGCGTTCTAGAATCCATTAAAACTATGTTTTTCATTTTATAGACATTTTATCATTAGGAAAGGAATGAAGATTTTAGGGCCGACGCTGCGACGAACATGTTGAAACATGATTAGGTGCAAAAGCGTTGACGTTCGGCAGCTTTGTACCCTCGCGGAAAATCTCCCATAAAAACGAGAGCGAAACATTTTTCTTAATATTTTTTAAGGAAGAATGCAACGTATCGGCGCCAACGTTCGGCAACTTGTGTTCTTACTCCTCTATCCATAAAACCGATATCTCGGGAAACTATCTTTTGAGATACGCCAAATGTTAGAAAAGAAGATAGAATTAAGTGAAATATATATAAGGAAGATGAGAGCGCGTCAAACCATAGTACGATTTGAAAGCGCATAGATGCAGCGGTGAAAAAAGTTTAGTGGTTACTTTCTTGTATTAGAAGTGTTAGTGGTATAGTGAATAAAAGAAATAATGGAAAACATCGAGCAGAACGAACGCGACCTGTTGGAGCGGTCCCATCAAATCACCACCTTGGGCGAATATTTTGAATGGGCGCTGCGCTGCGAGGACTTTATCAAACTGCTCGAAGAACGCAGTCGTGTCAAGCGTCCGCGACTCTCCATTGGATATAGACAATCTTTGGTTGCTAGAATCGCGCGACTCGAGGGTGCAAAGACTCGATTGCAGAGACAGTTTTTACCCAGTGATGGTAATTACAGTGGCGGTAATTACAGTGGCGGTAATTACAGTGGCGATAATAACACGGGAAGACTCGTTTGGCGAGAGATCGATACCGCGTTCGAAAATCGGATACTGACAGGTGTGGTGATTAACACAGACTATATTGAACCGCGACAATTTTTGAAAGACGCTAGTAGTGTAGTACTTGAGCAAGTGCAAGATGTTATAAAAATACACAACTGTGCAAAAGTAAATACCGTGTTCAACGGTGAGTTTGTGACAGGTGATAAGCGTGCCAACAAAAGCATTAACACGCGAAATTATGAACTCTTTCACACATCTGATTTACGCGAGTGGTATGAGCGGCATGTCATCGAATCCACTTTGGCGTCTCTCGAAGAGTTTCAGGAACGTGATAGCGGATGGGCATTGTCACGAATCCTTGATCTTACGGTCAATGTCAACAAGTGCAATCCTATGCGCGCGGGGTGTTATCTAAACTTACCGCGAGAAATTATGACGAAGAGAGCAGTGGTGAACGTGCGATCAACGGAAAATGCATGTTTCGCATGGTCAGTAGTGGCCGCTCTGTACCCCGCAGAAAGACATGTGGAACGAGAATTTTCATATCCCCATTACACGACAGTGTTAAATCTTCAGGACATTGAGTTTCCGATGACGTTAAACCAAATTAAAAAGTTTGAACTGGCAAATAACATCTCAATCAACGTCTACGGCATTGAGAGGAAGAAGGAACTATCAATTCTTCCGATACAGCTCACTGATCGGAAGAGAGAAAAACATGTAAATATGCTGTATGTGGAGGAGGACGACAGCGTTGGGCATTTCGCGTATATCAAAAATCTGTCTCGCCTCGTAAGCTCGCAACTGAGCAAACATGATCACAAGAAATATATCTGCGATCGGTATGTATATTTATTGCAAACTATATAATAATTGTAAATAAAATTGTAAATAAAATTGTAATTTTTTTTCTTTCACAGATGCTTGCACTTCTTTAATTTGAGCGAAAAATTGGAGGCTCACATTGCGGACTGTCGAGAAATGAACGACTGCGCTATCCGATTACCAAGCGATAAAGACAAGTGGCTCGACTTCGACAACTACAACAGAAAGGAGCGATTTCCCTTCGTGGTGTACGCCGACTTGGAATGTGTGCTGAAGAAGACGCCGGAACATACGTCATATTCCCAACATCACGAGGTATTCAGCATCGCTTATTATATACATTGTTCGTACGACAACTCGTTATCCGCGTATAATTCTCGCCGTAGTATCGATTGCGTTTCATGGTTCGCCGAAGAACTTAAAAATTTAGCGCATCGCGTAAAGGGTATTTTGTCTGATAATGTCCCCATGACAAAATTAACGCAAGATGAATGGGAAAAATTTCATAACGCCACGCATTGTCATATATGCGAGAAACTGTTCGTACAAGACACGCATACGCGATCATTGTCATCTGACTGGGCGATACAGAGGTCCCGCGCACTCAAACTGTAATATAAATTACAAAGAATCTTATGTCATTCCTGTAGTTTTCCATAATCTATCCGGCTATGACGCACATTTCATCATAGAAGAAATAGCTACCGCGTATAAAGGACGCGTAGATGTGCTTCCAATAACAAAAGAAAAATACATTTCATTTACGAACTGTCAATAGTACCGACGACGACAAAGATTGGAAAACTTTCGTGAAATTACGATTCATCGATTCATACAAATTTCTCAGTGCTAGTCTTGACAAATTGGCATCCTTCCTCGATAAGGGTAAGTTAAAAATTTTGCGTTCCAATTTTTCCGCATTATTCGCTAACAATTTTGAATTATTAACGCGAAAAGGTGTCTTTCCGTACGAGTACATTGACTGCGTGGACAAGCTGCAAGACACTCGTTTACCACCACGCGAGTCGTTTTACAGTTCTTTAACTGGTGACACTGTATCCGAGAGCGACTACGCACACGCCGTCAACGTGTGGCAGCAGTTCTCCATTCAAACCTTGGGTGAATACAGCGATCTGTACTTAAAAACTGATGTCTTGTTGTTGGCTGATATATTTGAAAACTTTCGCGACACTTGCATCGCGAGTTATGGACTCGATCCTGCGTATTATTATACTCTTCCTGGGTATACATAGGACGCGATGCTAAAACATACACGCGTAAATTTCGAACTGCTTACCGATATCGATATGGTTATGTTTATTGAACGGGGTATACGCGGTGGTCTAAGTCAATGTTCAGGAAGATACGCCCATGCTAATAACAAATACATGCAATGGTATGATCCGTCGAAAACCATCATCGTACCTTATGTATTTCGATGTAAATAATTTGTATGGATGGGCAATGTGTCAACCGTTGCCATATGCCGATTTTCGATGGGTCGATGATGTATCTAATTTTGACATCTCGTCAATAGCGCTCGATTCACCTACAGGCTATATCCTCGAAGTAGATTTAGAATATCCGCAACATCTTTACGACATGCACACTGACCTACCGTTTTGCCCGACGCGCGACAAGCCGCCCGGCAAGCGAGAAGATAAGCTTCTCGCAACGCTATATGACAAGAAGCGTTATGTCATACACTACCGCAACCTGCAACAGTGCACGCTCTTCGTATCGTAAAGATACATCGCGTATTACAATTTACTCAATCCGCATGGCTCCGCGATTACATTGAACTAAATACAAAATTTAGAACACAAGAGAAAAATGATTTTGAGAAAAATTTGTACAAATTGATGAATAATGCAGTATTTGGCAAAACGATGGAAAACGTTCGAAATCATGTAGATGTAAAATTATTGACAAAGTGGGACGGACGATACGGTGCAGAGGCGATGATTGCTAAACCAAATTTTCACAGTAGAAGCATCTTTTCGGAAAATTTAATTGCCGTAGAATTACGTAAACTCGAAGTAAAATTTAACAAACCAATCTATGTTGGTATGTGTATACTCGACATATCGAAAGTGTGTCTGTACGAATTTCACTACGAGTACATGTCACCGCTCTATCGTGAAAGATGCCGGATAATGTACACTGACACCGACAGTTTAATATACCATATTAAATGCGAAGACGTGTATGAAAATATGAAACGCGATATCGCTAGATTCGATACGAGCAATTATCCAATTGACAACGCGTACGGTATAGCGCATGCAAACAAAAAGGTGCCAGGCTTGATGAAAGACGAGAATAACGGCGCGATAATGACCGAATTCGTCGGGCTCAGAGCAAAAATGTATGCTTTGCGAGTGGATGTCAAAAAGGACACTAAAAAAGCAAAAGGTGTCAAAAGTAACGTTGTCGCGAGAACGATAACATTCGACGATTATACGCGGTGTTTGAATGACGAGATTGAAATGACACGTCAGCAGTCATGTATAATGTATAAGATCGAAATTGCATGAAGTGTATACCATCTGCGAGACAAAAATTGCTCTAAGTCCGTACGACGATAAGCGGTATATCATACCTGATTCGACTGACACATTACCATGGGGACATTACCAGATACCCTTATAAAATATAATGTAATATAATGTTATGTAACATATGTGTATGTATTTCATATATTGGAACGGAAAGGATGTATTAATAAAGATTTTGTATTTCACATATTTCATGTATATTGTAATATTTCAAATACTTTTATATGTTGTATACATTATATATTTTTTAATTTTTGAGTAATTAATAAATACAATTTGTATGAATTAAATTGCATTGTCCTTATGTATCCAAGAGTTGTGCGAATTGTCAAATCCCAGCCATTTTACGTAAACCTCGTCATTCCTCCTGCGCAGTACTTTCTCCGCGAGATATACGTCCGGATAATTCGCGCTATGCAACTCGTGCTCGTAAAACGCTCCAGCGACAGATGTTTTGCGATAGTCCTCGAGTAGATAGGTTACGGGATTAGTACGCTGCACTTTAACAATTTTAAATACTTCGGTTGTCCAATTTGGTGTGTAACCCTTCTCGAAAAGTTTCTTGTACTTGCTAACGCGTACCGGGTCACCTACTTTGAATTTCGCCGGAGCGGCAATCTTTATGTTACTATATACCATTTTTAAAAGTTTATCAGCGATCGCGGGGGTGACGTCGACGAAAACGAAAATCGAGTTTGGACATGCTTCGCTCGGTGGAATGACGTCACTGTTATTGGAGAATGTAAAATAGCCGATTTCATCGATCGACGTCAACAAATTCTCCAGATACTGATATTTTGGCTGTTGCAGTGACTTTGAGTACACGTACACGTTTTCAAAGCGGACGCCGTGCGGGCTTTCTATCAAACTAATCAACACGTTAGTTTTACCGCAATTCGAGGGGCCGCAAACGATCGCGCGTATAGTAGTCGGCAGTATCGTACCGTGTCTACGCATCTCCGCGTTGTCCCCCATCGATCGTAATCTGGCGTCGTAATTCGTCACGCGTATCGCGAAAGGTTGTCGCACGAATCTCATTTTGTGTTCACTCCCCGATTGAATCGAACGCTTGCCTATTTATAGCTGCGCGGAACCACGAATCGCTCAGTAACGAAAAAATGTTTGTCTTGCTATCAAGTCCTTACGATATTTGTAATTTGAGCACCGAACAGCTACAATTTGTGTCGAAAACAGTTTTATTGCGAATGTGTGGCAATTACGTCCACTGCGTGTGGGACAAGCTTCCGGAACATATAAAGGCGGATTTGGAGGTTCAAACTTATCGCCGCTGTTTCGAACATTACAATCGACCGTGGCAGCAGACGCACATCGACGGTCCAACGCCGATGATAAAGGATTGCAGCGAATGTCAACGAAAATAGGTAGAGGCCTATTAAATCTCACGATAAACGCACTTCCGATCGAATTCCATATCCCCGGCTATCAGTTTTGCGGTCCGGGCACGCGACTACAAAAGCGATTAGCCAGAGGCGATCGAGGTATCAACCCATTGGACGCAGCGTGCCGTGAACACGATATAGCGTACTCTCGAAGCAACGATCTCATCGAGAGACACGCGGCAGATAGGATACTCGCCAAGGAAGCGCAAATTCGCATCGTTGCGAGAGATTCGACTCTCGGTGAGAGAGCCGCCGCCACAGCTGTCTGGGCAGCGATGAAAGCCAAGACGAAGTTCGGTATGAGCCTGAAGACGACAAAGACGAAGACGAAGAAAAAGATGGCGAAGAAGCGAATACTTTCCGGTAGCGAAACGTGGGGGTGTATTGCCGATTCTACCAATGTTGGGCGCGCTCGGATCTCTGGTCGGTGGAGCGGCTGGTGTAGCAAAGATGGTGAACGACGGAAAAGCCGCACAACGTCAGTTGCAAGAGATGCTACGTCACAATCGCGCCATGGAAGGTCACGGATTGTATCTCGCTCCATACAAACGCGGACGAGGAGTTTCAACGAGAAAAAAGGGGAAAAAAAAACGTCAAAGACACGCTAAAAATGCCACAGGGCGTAACTACCAACATACAATTGCTACAACTGGCAAAACGTATGCACATTCCGTATTTTAGAGGTGTTTTCATGCGTGATTCATTACCGATCGGTGGTATATATCGAAACGAGAGCGGCATCGTAAATTTGGATAACGCTAAAGGATCGGGTACTCATTGGGTAGCGTATGCAAAGAGGGGGGATCGCGCTATATATTTTGACACTTTCGGCAATCTTCGACCGCCGAATGAATTGGTGCGATATTTAAATGTGACAAAGATACAATACAATTACACACCTGTTCAAACTTACAATCAAAGCATCTGTGGACAATTGTGCTTACAGTTTCTCCGAGCGGTCGATGCATGTGAATTTAAAGACTGACATTGCGCTATTTAACTCAGTATTCGTTAAACAGTTTTGCCGATATGTCTATGACATTCACACTGACCGGGAAGAGTGGTGTTCTCGCGGCAAACTACTTTCCCGCCGTAGATTTGAGCGATGATGAATACGAGCTAGGTCTAGCGGATTTTGAGACTTATCACACGATATCGAACGTGAATTCCTCGAATAATAAATTTTACTTTGGCAAAGATGACGCGGAAATTACGATTCCCGAGGGATCGTACGAGCTACAAGCGATACATGAGTTTTTGAAACATGCAATTTCACGAAAACGTCCGCGACACGCTGTTCATGACGATGATAAAAAACACGCTGACACCACGGATATTCAGACGAATTCATATTCGGACGAATGACGACGGTGACTTTGAAGATGGAGAATATCCGATAGTACTCCGCGCTAATTATAATACGATGAGGAGTGAGATCAAATGCGCCTACAGAATGAATTTTAGCAAGCCTAACAACATTGGATCGCTGCTGGGATTCTCGAACCGTATACTGCAGCCGCGAAAATGGTATAAGTCGGACATGCCGATTAATATTATCAACGATGAACATTATCCGCGTAGAATGTAATGTGACCGCGGGCGCGTACAGCAACGGCAAACTCGTTCATACGATACATGAATTTTCACCGAGGATACCACCAGGATATAAGATATCGGAAACACCGGCGCACATCATTTACCTGCCGATCATCATGCGGAGCATTACGGATTTAACGTTACGCGTTGTCGACCAGGACAGACGATTGCTCGATTTTCGAGGAGAAGAGATCACCATTAGATTGCACGTACGACGACGACAGCGATAACGTACGTGTGTGGTGTATGAGATGCTCGTGTTGAACGGATCGAAAGACACGAGAGATAACACAAACTTTACGGAGCCAGCGACAACAACAACGTCGACATTCACTAATATCCAATCATCCGGTTGCAGTAAGAAAAAGAAACTGAACGCATCAAACGTTGCGTTTTTACAATCTTTGGGATTCGCAGTGCGAAACATCTGAACAATGACCGATATCCTCAACATTGGAGACGAGCCAATCTTCGACGATCACATCGTCAAGATCGAGACTCACACGTACAACCCGTTCGCTAACACAACATTCGGTCACAGTGATGAGATAAGAATACCCATACAACAACAGGATCTGTATATGTTGCCGTATGAAAGTTTCCTATACATCGAGGGAGAACTAAAGATAAATAAACCAGCCGAAGGATCTGCTGTGATACTGGGAAATAATTGTGTCGCATTCATGTTCGATGAGATTCGATACGAACTCGATGGCGTGGAGATTGATCGCAATAGAAACGTGGGAATAACAAGTTTGCTCAAAAACTATGTCACGATATCATCCGATAGAAGCGTGATTATGAGAAACGCCGGCTGGACTGATCCGACTACTGCGAATGGAAACTTCAATTTTTGCATACCGCTCTACATGTTATTGGGATTTTGCGAGGATTACAGACGAGTGGTGATGAACGCTCATCATGAGTTAATCTTAATACGATCGCGCAACGACAACAATTGTCTGATTGGATATTCGACGCTGGAGCCTGTGATCAACATATTCAAGATACAATGGCGAATGCCGCATGTGTTGTTGAGCGAGATTAAGAAGCTGTCGATGCTGCGCGCTCTGGAAAGCGGACATTACCTCAGCATGGGTTTTCGCTCGTGGGATCTATGAGTATCCGCTATTGCAGCATACAACCAAGCATTCATGGGCCATTAAGACAGCGACTCAGCTGGAGAAGCTACGATATGTTATCTTCGCTCTGCAGACAGGTCGGAAAAACATCATGTCTGAGGATATGAGTCGATTCGACGATTGCAAGATGACCAATGTGAAACTCTATCTGAACTCGGAATGTTATCCGTACGACGATATGAATCTGGATTTCGATAAAAACAGATGGTCGATTCTGTACGATACATATGCGCGTTTCTGCAAGAACTATTATGGATACGAGTATCTCGAGCCGAGTCTCACCGTCTCAATGTTTCTACGTAACGGTCCGTTCGTGATCATCGATTGTTCTCGACAAAACGAATCGGTCAAGAGCGCAACCGTGGATGTGAGATTGGAATTCGAGTGTAAGGAGAATGTGCCGATGAATACCACTGCGTACTGTCTCATCATACACGATCGCGTGATCCAGTACAACCCGTTGACCAATGTTGTGCGCAAAATCACTTAAACGCACCAACAATTTAGAGAGAGGGGGAAGCATAGCAGAATATAAATCAAAGTGTTATGAGATAGTTGCCATTCTTCTTTTTAACTGATACATCGAAGAGAGAGATCTCGTCATGTCCGTATCAACGTTTGTGGATCTACAGGGGTTTATCCTCAATAAACAATTCATTGTAAAGGAAGCGGCAATCCTGAGAAGAGGATTTATTTTGTCACATTATTTTTTCGCATGTCCTGTACCATGGGGTGTGCTCATAAAATCGGAGAGACACCAAGCCTCATGGTTGACTCGAAATCATCATGGATTGCAATGGGAAGATGGAAACGTTCCATACCGCATGGCTCAGCGTTTGATTACAACAGCTATCGTTGGTGGACCACATGAAGAAGAAGAAGAATCCATTCTCATATATATAAAAGGACTTGAGAAGCGAGAATGGTTAGCCGATATTTTGGATGAAGCGGGAAACGGTTTCATTATTGAGACCTTGGATGCTGATTACGACGATATCGAGTCTCTAAATAATCTAGATGTTAAAAACACTATGCGATGTGGAAAACATGTTAAGAATTGCGCATTACAAAATGTATTCAAAATATTTAACTGGTGGTCGCAACGCCAGAAAGAATTGCAAGATTTGGAAAAATAAAATATTTAAACATTAATGTGTTTTATCTCTTATTCCCCTTCCCCAATCCTTTCCTCACGAATCGTTTCTAAGAATTCTTTTTATCCGAGCGCCGTTTCCCCTTCTCCTAAATTTCATAGCGCCAATAGTATTCTAGAATCTCCCACCATATTTACCCCACTACTTTTAAAAATAAGCGTCACGTATATTCTTAATTTTATACAATTTTATCAGTGTAGCGTTAACCGTTCATACTGGTGGTTCACTTTTAAAATCTGGAAATATGTACTACGCTAAAAGAAGCAGTGGCTCCGGCAGACGTGTGAATAATTACGTACCGAGTCGTGATGACACTCCATCGTTTGAGAATAAATGTGACGAGTAAGTTTAACTTCTTTCTATCTTTATATTTTTTTTTTTTTACAAATTGTATTATTTTCAAACTAATTTCATTTTTACAGAATTACATTTCGTTGGAGCGTCGTGCGGTTCGTATACTAGGCAGACGATATGCATTGACAGCTACGGAATTTAAATTCCTCGAAATTGATATCAAAGTGGATCCACCGAGTTACGTGGAAATCGCCATAGGAGATCATCGACGAAAGGAACTGATATTATCTCTCGAAGCGTGGAAAGGACTCTACGAGCAACGTCACAATATTCAGAATCTGCTTCGAAATGATTCTAAAGATGCCTACAGTTTTATAAGCGTTGGACCGTTAACAGTGCGAGTTCGTACGATTAATGACGCCAAGTTAATAAGTCTTGAATCTTCAAATGTATGCATGATGATGATCGAATCGACATTACACCGTATGTTCGATCTCGATCCATGCATTGATGAACTTTTGACCGATTGGTTAAAATTACCAATACAGTCGATATCAAGTTTACGCAATTTTCAAATATCGCGTCCAATGTAACGAATCCTAAAGAAGTATCAAATGTAATACGCGCTAGCGACGCCTTGAACAAGCATCAGCTCATCGATTGCGAGCTGGCAGCTTTAGTTTTTAGTCCATAATATGTAAGAAAAAAATATTTAAAAGAAGAATAGAGTTTTTAAGTCTAAATTATGATGTAATTTCTTTGCATGCATTTCCATTCTCCATCTTTCTCCCACCCGTAAGCAGTCTCAGCTCTCATACGTAGCTCGTTGTAAGGTCCTTGCGGGGATGACGTCATGCGGAGAAGGGGGAACGTGACGCTAGAGACTGAGAGGCTAGGGATCGCGAGACTAGGGACTGAGAGGCTAGGGATCGCGAGGCTAGGGACCGAGAGGCTAGGGATCGCGAGGCTAGGGACCGAGAGGCTAGGGACTGCGAGAGAGGTAGCGCTTAGGAGAGAAAGAGAGAGCGCGAGGTGAACGCGAGAGAAAGAGAGGGTGTGAGGCGAACGTGAAGGAGAGAGATGTTGCGGCGAGGAGAGAGAGAGAGAGAGAGAGAGAGAGAGAGATGACGCGAGGTTAGGGCTGCTAGAGAGATAGCGCTTAGGAGAGAAAGAGAGAGCGCGAGGTGAACGCGAGAGACAGAGATAGCGAGAGGCGCATGCGAGAGATGACGCAGTGAAGGAAAAGAAGAGGAATTTTTAAAATGAATATATTAATTTAATATTAATTATTTTTAATTATGAATAAATGTGTATTATACATTTGTGTGTGTGTGTGTGTGTGTGTGTGTGTTTAAAAGAATATAAATGGATATAAATGTATATAAATGTATATAAATGTGAATATATAAATGTGAATATAAAATGGATATAAAATTTTTAAAAATATATAAATGAATATAAAGATAAGAATATAAAGATGAAAATATAAATGAATATCATAATATATAAAAATTGTCGGTGGTGGAGGTGGCTATGGTAAAGCCGACGATTGTGGATGCGAGGCGGTGAGGCGGCCGAATGCTAGGTGCTGTGAGAAACGGAGGCGACGGCTGGGCGGGGACTCCTGCATAACAGAAAATTTTTATTAATTATTTTAATAATTTATAATTAAAAAGAAATACTTACTAGTTCCAATTTTCCACCACAGGTTCAGGTGGATATGGTTCTAGGCCAAACAGCTCCCGAAGAGCGTACATGTTTTCCCATAGCCCATTGTAAACGGTATCCATTTCCCGCGCCTCCGCAGTTTCACACCACATTTCTGCAAACATTCGCCGATGTTCCCACCTTACTATTCTCACCCACTCTCGTTCAGTTAAGCCTTGCTCCACCATGTGTTGCGGTCGTAAATTTTGCACAATGCTATCGATCATCTGAAAAATATGAATATTTAATATATCTAAACATATTGCAATATTCTGTACAATAGTTTTAAATAAATTGTACAACTTACTATTTCGGGGAGCGTACGGCGCAGAAAACCTCCAGTCATTTTTTCACTATTTTTTTACACTCACTTCGCTCGGCGACTATTCGAGACTTTTTGATGTGGAGACAGACTCTCTCTCCATAAGCTTCAACCCTCATCCCTCTCAAAATTATCGCAATTCTTCCTTAAAAGATATTTAGGAAAATGTTTCGCTCTCGTTTACGACCGATTTTCTGCGAGGGTACAAAACTGCCGAACGTTGGCGCCGATACGTTGCATTCTTCCTTAAAAAATATTAAGAAAAATGTTTCGCTCTCGTTTTTATGGGAGATTTTCCACGAGGGTACAAAGCTGCCGAACGTCAACGCAAATAGGTAGAGGCCTATTAAATCACGTTTAGACATGTTCGTCGCAGCGTCGGCCCTAAAATCTTCATTCCTTTCCTAATGATAAAATGTCCATAAAATGAAAAACATAGTTTTAATGAACTCTAGAACGCTCCGTTGACGAGCAGCCGGACATCGGCGCTTCCATAATAAAATTATATTAACGAGGGTACAAAATTGTCAATCATCGGCGCTTGTTCTATACCTTTTTGGGGAAAATGTCTAAGACCCCTCATAAAAAAGTCGTAAAGATACCATCTACAAATATTGCTCAGAAAACTCCCCCTCCTTTGTCGAAACATCCCCCTCCACCCGCGTGACGTCAGCCCCCGCGCCTACGAGATACCCCCGCCCCGCGTGACGTCATACCCCTCGCCACAGGAGAACCCCCCGCGCCCCGCACCCCCCTCAGAGGACCTGGGTTAGAACCGGCATAGTATTCCTACTTATGTGTGCGTGCGTGCGAGTGCGTGCATGTGTGTGCGCGTTTGCGTGTGCGTAGCGTATGCGTAGCGTGTGCGTGCGCGCGCGCGCGCGAGAGAGAGAGAGAGAGAGAGAAATTAAGATTATTAATCTATATATTTCTTTTTTAGAATCACATCAGCAGCGAAAAAATTTTTGACGAAAACAACATCTTGAAGTCACATTTACAGGAGCTGCAACGGCAACTGGCCGCTGCTTTGATCAAGCAACAGCCTGCAGTGGTGGCTGCTGAGAATCCACAACCTGCAGAGGTGACTGCTGACAATCCTCAGCCACCACTGCAGGCTGCTGACAATCCACAGCCACCACTGCAGGCTGCTGAAAATTCACAGCCTGCAGGTGAAAAGGATACGTTTCAACGTAAATATATTATAATGATAAATAATGTATATTTTTTATTTAATCGGCTCTCAATATTAATAAATAATAAATAAATAAATGTGATCTGATGTTCTAGACTCTTTTCGGACTCTAGCTCTTTTCGGACCTATATTTTTCTCGCCTATTTTTCCATTGTAAGTACGAGGTTAATTGATAATTAATCAAATGGAACTCAGTGATCTCAAACCAAGAGATACTGTTCCGAAAAATTAGAAATTAATTTTCGCGCTTGGCTCTATTGGCCGACATCTAGAACATCAGATCACATTTATTTATTTATTATTTATGATAAATAATGATAAATAATAATAAATAAAAATATACATAAGTAGTAAATAATATAACCAAAAACTTAAATTTTATATATTTTTTTACAGCAAAATACAAAACTCGGTGGGCAAGAGCTGGAAGAGGCCGAGGACGCGGACGCGGACGTGGCCGTGGACGCGAACGTGGCCGCGGAAGCAAAACTATTATTAATTATATTAATATGTAGTAGATAGCTATAAATATTAAATAAATACACACATATACATATTATATATTTTTTAATAAATAGATATATATTATAGATATAGATACGGATATATATATATAGATATTTATATATAGATATATATATATAGATATATATAGATATATATAGATATATATATATAGATATATATATATAGATATATATATATAGATATTTATATAAAAAATCTTTAAAAAAAATCTTTTTTAATTAAATTTTTTTTTCTTATTTTTCTCATTCTTATTGTCATAATTTTCATTATCCTTTCGCTTTTTATCTTTTTTCTTAACTTCCTCTATAAATCCTTTCTTCTTATCCTTTTTTTTATACTCCTCTTGTTTTTCAAAATCACTCAATGCTTCTATTAATAACTCATCGAGTCCATCTTCGAGCACTAAAATTTTTTAATTATAAATAATTATTTGAATTATAAAAATAAATTGAAAATTAAAAAAATATTTAAATGAAAATTTATAATTAAGTAATAAATTATTTTTTTTATTTACCGTTTTTAAATTCTTCTATTTCTTTCAGTCTATTCATTTCGTCGATGTTTTCATTTTCACTCTGTGCCTTTATTTCGTTTATTATTATACATTGTCTTTCATTCCCATTTATTCCATTTATTATAATACTAGCGTTTCGGACCGCGCTTCGCGCGGTCCTCAAAGCTTTTATAATTCGGACCGCGCTTCGCGCGGTTCTCATAAAGCCTTTATAAAACCTGATTTAACACAAAAGATTAATTGTTCTGTCTGTATTACCGCGAACTACTTGCATATTTTTTGACCGATTTTCACGAAATTTATATCAAATGTTGCAAATTTTTCGAAGATGACTACTATTATTTTTTTTTCACTCCCTGATATTGTATTTTGCGTCTTGTTTTGCATAAACTTAAATATTTATAATTAAAATTTTGTTTGCTTATATTAATTTTTTTTGTTATTTTAATTTCCACACAATTTAATATGTTTTAAATCTGAAACATTAGTTTAGTAAATATATATTCATACAAATTTTTTTTTTTTATTATTTAATTATTATACCAATTTTTTTTCCTTACTCAAATATTTTTTGATTACGTCTAATGTACCCACCGCTAACCCGCTATTATTAGGTCTCATACAATTTCATAATTCTTCAATTTACAAAATTTCTCTGTATATTATATTTTTTGTAAAACATTTTTCACTTCCTTCAATTAGATGTCCTTGATTGCTAAATTCATCAATCTTAATTTTTACACTTTCCCTTTTGGTTGCTCTAGAAAATGCCACATAAAGTTGACCATGAGCAAATACATGATGTGGCAAATAAATCCCAATTTTTTCTAAACTCTGTCCTTGTGATTTATTTATTGTCATAGCAAATGATACTCGAATAGGAAACTGTCTTCGTTTAAATTTAAATGGCAATTCCAAATCACTTGTAATTAAATCTATCCTTGGAATGATGACAATCTGTCCTCGAGCAGGACCAGTTAGAACCTCCGCATAAATTAGATTATTTTTCAAATTAGTTACAATAAATCTTGTTCCATTACAAAGTCCTTTCTTAGTATTTAAATTTCTTAATAGGATTATTATAGCACTGACTTTTATTTTAAGTCGATGAACTGGCATTCCAGAAGGTGTCAGAGAGTTCAAAAACTCTGTTGGAAAATTTAATTGCTCCTGTGGATCATCACTTACAATAAAGTCAATTGAGAGATATTCCTTTTCCTCTCCTTCCATTTGACAAAGGATTGTGTCATTAATTTTAAAAGTATCCTCATTTTTAGGACAAAGTATCGCTCGATCTGGATTTTCTCTAATCCGTTCCATGGTGATTCTATCACCAAAAATTTCATTAATAAGAGATTCTTTTGATATAAAATCTTTGGAGATTTCAATTGTATCGAGATGTAGTCCATCCTTATTTGATAATTTACCATCTCCGAGTTGCATTAGCCAATTTGAAAATTCTTTTTCTTCCGCAATTCTCATATTTTGTTTTAATTTAACTTGAGTTACGTTCCTCCATATAGGATTGTATTTTACAATCGATTCAATTATAGCTGCTTTTTGTGCATGAGGCACTACTGGGAGATTTTGTCTGAAATCTCCTGCAAATAAAATTACTTTTCCTCCAAATGGTCGAGGATTCTTCATCAAATCCTTTAAAAGTTTATCAACTGCTGTTAAAGCATGTCCAACAGTCATGCTCACTTCATCCCATATGATTAATTTGGCATTAATCAATTCTCGTGCACCTTGAGAATTTCCTCTAATATTTGATTTAGCTCCATCATCAATTGGGATTGAAAGCTTAAACAGAGAGTGATAAGTTCTTCCTCCTTTCAGAAGTGTGGCTGCAATTCCAGTTGAAGCACATGGAAGAATTATTTCGTTTCTTCCTCGAATAACACTTAAAAATGTGTTAAATAGGTATGTTTTACCACTTCCTGCAAACCCGTCAATAAAAAATAACCTCTGAGTTTCATTTTCATTTTCAATTGCTCGCATGACTATATCGTACACGTGCTTTTGCTCAGCATTTAGTGTCGATAATAAATAATCACCACGTATTCTTTCTTCATCCACATTATACTCTGTTACGTAAATATTTATTGGAGTTGTATTTGGCAATTGGAAGTTCTCACAGCTACTTCCATTATTTATCAGAATTCCTTGTATATGGTTTAAAGCCATATTTTCAGGATTTACAACATTGTTATGTACAAAGTCCTCAATCATGAAATCTTTATATTTATTCCAAATAGTTGGTACATCTGTTGGAGTTCCAAAGATGCAAATGTAAGCAAATAATTCTCGAAGTTGTGCAGGCATATTCGATTCTGTTGCTTCTTCCAGCGTTTTTCCCCAAAGATTATCAGTTTCTACCAAGTTTTTTAATTAGCGAAATTTTGGAACCAATTTATTGAAAATCGGTTAACAAATGTATGAGTGCGTAGGTGTGTGCGTGGGTGGTTGCGAGGGTGGGTTAAAAAAATCACATATACCATAGTAGCCATCACCGAAAAATTTGCTGAATTTTTTTACGAATTTATTGAAAATCGGTGAACAAATGTATAAGTGCGTTGGTTGGTTTTTTGGGTGGTTGCGTGGGTGGGCAAAACCCACGCAACCACCCATATACAATGTTTTGGAACACCCTAAACACATTGGCGTAAATGGAGTAAAAATCTGTAAAAAAATTATTTTCAGGAAAACATACCCTCCTCTATGAGAAAAAAAAAATTTTTTTTTTAATGAAAATAAACCCCACAGCAGCCACCCCCGAAAAATTTGCAACATTTTGGTACCTGTTTCACAAAAATCGGTCCACAAATGTGGAAGGAGTTCGCGTACATACAGACAGACAGACGGACGGCACTTATATATATAGATTTTCTTCAACCATGATGACATTTAGCATTGACATTTATCATTTGAAATCAGCAACTTATGTATATAGTCATTTATTAAATAACATATAAGAAAATTAAAACTCATATCACCTCTAAGGGGTGATTTGAATATTAAAACTCATATCACCTCTAAGGGGTGATTTGAATATTAAAACTCATATCACCTCTAAGGGGTGATTTGAATATTAAAACTCATATCACCCAAATAGATTGTTAAGAAAGGAATGTATAAGTTTCTAATTTGAATAAATCTTTAATATAACGGGCTGAAACAGACGGTATTTATATATATAGAAAAAATTTGCGAAATAAAATCAGTCCATAAATGCGCGCGCGCGTGGGTGGATGCGTGGGTGGATGCGTGAGTGGGGGTGCAAAACTTAAAAAAATCACATATTAGCTCCATATCCCTGAAAAATTTGGAATTTTTCTATCCCACCGCTGTCACCAATTTGTTACGTCCGGAGCGCAGTCGCGGCGTGAAATTCGCGAGAAATATTATAATTATCGCGGTCCACGTGCTCGGACTATCGCGCTGAACAACGTCGTATTTCGGAAAACCTTTCCGGGGATACTCACGACGAAGGGTGTTCCGCCAAGGCTACACACAACGGTTCAATGTCTTGCGGAGTGGAGGGTGTCGCCTTAAGATTCGTACGAGGGAGTTGCAAATGTTACTCAGGAGTATGGGGATATTATCGAATAAAATCCTGAAAACGTTCGAGGGAATCATCGACGGAGTGGAAAATTGTAATTACGATGTTACCATCGGTGTCGATACGAAAGGTTTCTTCGCCGTTGATGTACCGTAGGTAAGCGATCTGACAACGGTAACAATGGAGTTGAGGGTCGCGAGTTACCGACAATCGATGGAAGTTATACGCTGAGCAAAATATTCCGGTTGGTAAGTTACCGATTACGAGCAAATGTTTGGCAATGTTCAACCATTCGTTTCGAGCAGTACCGCGTAAGCGCATATGGCAATCTACGCAAAGGGCGGCATTTGTTTCTTTATTAATAAACCCGACTGATATTTGGCAGTAAGGGGTTCCCTGTTCAATAAGCTCTTCTTCCTCTTCGGGAAGAGGCAAGATGTACGGGGCGGTGAGGTACTGAGGCCTTATTGGGCACATGGGTGAATTATTTAAATAAATGGAATTAAATAAATGAATAAAACGTTCGCGTTATTTTATTCGGAATTCTAGAATATTCATTGAGTGTGCTACGTTAGCTTAGTTTGCAAAAGAGAAATCGTCGAGACCCCTTTTTTTTATCAAGGGTCTAAGGGTCAGTTTTATGACTCTAGGCAAAAAACAGAGTTTCACTTTTATGGCCCTTGGAAAACGCAGTTTTCCAAGAGTCTTTACGAATATTCTAGAGACCACGTGTAAAGTTATATTTCAAATTTCGTAGAAAATATTAATTTTAAATATGTTTAAACAATAATTATACACGCACGTATGTGTTTCAAATTATTTTGATAATTTGGCTATTTGTGACGGCAAATAGTCTTATCCTTTAGTATTAGAATCTTAGCGTTGAATTTTATTATTTATTTCAATTGTTCATAATAGTTGAGACTTACCTTAGTTGATCTCTAGGGGGTGGACAGTGGTTCCCCGATGCTCTGGAATAGGCGCGTCGTAATGGGTGTGCAGGATGTCCGCCCTGATTTGCAAGTACCGGGTGCGACGAGGATCGTTGTCCGGGATGTCGTCTCTCGGAATACGAGGGTTCTCGATTTCGATTGGAGTCAATTGCACTGGCCACTTTCTCAGTTTAACGTCTTTATTATTAACAGCGAACGGCGCGGTTAATAATAAAGACGTTAAACTGAGAAAGTGGCCAGTGCAATTGACTCCAATCGAAATCGAGAATCGCGGTTCCGTCAAATAAATTATCGTACTCTGAGTCGTTATGATAGTAGGTGCCGATGAGATTTGAATATTCACTCGATGATACTGGATAGTAGAGTCGCGCGGTTAAACGGCGAAGTTGGTTTTTCCTGCCTGCACGGCATGTCTTAGGCATAATGATTTATAATATAAAACATTCTGAATATTGCGTCACTTTTACAATAAGTCGACGTGCGGCGGTCCTCACTGTCGGTTATTGTTCTAGTGCGTAACTACGAGCGATTCGTCCTCTCAAAGTAGTCACAACAGAATTCAGAAATTATAAGAAAAGTGAAATCGTGCGGCAGCGACGAGCGGTTCGTCCTCTCTAAGTCACAGCTTGGATTCCACTAAGAAAATTATTTATATAATAGATTTTCACTACACGTGCAGATTGGAAGAACTCGTTTTAGAATATTTTAGAAATACTAAAATCGTAATATTAGAATAGTAATAATATTAAAGCAAAATATTATATTGGAAACGCGTGAAATTGGAATTGTTTAAAATAAATGTGGAGAATTATAATATTATAAATGAAAAATATGTTTTTTATTTTTATATCGCTAGTAAATTAATCACCAGGGTAGTTAAATTAATCGACCACACTAGCCAATGAATTTGTCTAAGTTATTACTTTATCGACCATATAGTTGTGGTCTTTATAAAGTATAACTTGAAATTATTAATTACAAATTTTTCATAAGTGAGAAAAATATTGGTCCGAAAGTCGCTGAATTTATTTATAAGTGAAACACACACAGTCGCTGAATTTAGTTATAAATGAAACACACACTTTTATTCTAAATTAACACTACACGATACAAAGTTAACTAAAGTTAAAGTTTTAATACTAGAGTTAGGACTTATAATATTAGAATGTTAGAATTGAATTAGATTTAGAATTAGGAGAGCGTTCAAGGTATGACTGCTCTAGTCGGAGTCGCGATGTGATCTGCCGGTTTTTGGGACCGCTCTGAGGTTCTTCGTTTTCGGTGGCTTGGCGCTGCGGCGGCCCGAGAGTGGGAGACGCTCGGTGTGGCGGGGGCGGTTCCCCGTAGTGGGAAGTTCCTAGACCTTAGCGCCTCTCTTAGTCACTAGACTGAGTTAGGCATCATGGCCGGCACTGGCGCGCTTTTCAAACAGCGCTTAGAGGACTTAGAATTTATTTCATGTGAAAGTAAAAATTTTATGTGATCGGACGTGACAGTACAAACGTCTGCAGACGATTACAAAACAATATTCGTTTACAGAATTAATATCTTAAAAAATGACATTATTAGCTCTAATAAAATATCAATTTTGAACATTCGATATATTTACACCTGTAGGGGTACAAATAAAACGGAAAGCGGTACAAACGTCTGCAGGCAATTACAAAACAGCACCCGTATAGAAAATTGAAATATCCCAAAAATGACATTATTAGCTCTAATATCAATTTTGAACATTCGGTATATTTACATCTATAAGGGTACAAACAAAATGGAAAGCGGTACAAACGTCTGCAGGCAATTACAAAACAGCATCCGTTCCTCGGTCTGTCTGGCTATTATCGTAGGTTCATCCCTGAGTTCTCTAAAATCGCACGACCTCTTACCGACTTATTAAAGAAGGACAAACCATTTACCTAGAGGGATGAACAAGAAAAAGCCTTTACGAAACTCCACTATGCTCCAAACCCATTCTCCAGTTTCCCGATTTTACGCGACCTTACATCGTCACAACAGACGCTTGAGGATACGCGGTCAGAGGAGTCTTGAGTCAGGGAGAAATCGGTAAAGATCTGTCCATTGCATACACATCTCGATTACTAAACGACGCAGACGGAGCCTCCACATACTGGTCGGTGTTACCTGCCGACAATTGCCATTTTGGCCGATACGATGTCCTATACGAAGGATTGGCACATCGCTTATCACCGAAATCATCGCAAGAGGACTCCCCAACGGTCTACACGACACCACGTTCGCGCTGGCACGCACAACCGAGACAAACGTCTGCTGATATAAACTCCTTCGAACTGAGCACCCCAAGCTCTGCGTCCTCGAAACGCAGCCAGGACGCGTCGTTCAAAGGTCGTTCAAAAATCAAAATCGATAATCTTGATATTTTCTCGTACGTAAACTCCAAGTTTATTTACGTAGAAAAACACCTCAGAACACAGCTATCACAACTATACAAAGACATAATGGAACAAAAATGAGCCCTGGAGAGACAAATCCTGCTCAACGCTCTCCCTTGCTAGCATTGCACCAGACGAGATGGCGCACAGAATCATGAAATCACCAGGGTACACCGCCATTACAGCCGGCGAGGTTATCCACCTCATCAAATGCGTACCTGTCGAATGCCGAGTACGACCCGTCGACAATTGCTACAACGAGCTTCCCGTCACCCACCAGAATAAATCCCTTTTCCTATTACCCAGATCAAAAATACTTACAAAATCTGGAACACTCAGGGACTGCAACGAACTTCTATCAGCGTTGTATCAAATCCGCAGCACCTGGTATCGACTGACGCAAAACTCGTGGAATCAATGGCGCCGCCAACGATCCAACCGCTAACCAAATTATCATGGAGATACGTGAGTCCTGACTCACTCGCCTCTAGCGGCATCTACACCAGTGAGGACCTTGATCGCCTCCGCGATCACATCATGTTTCCCATGGAAAAGCCCTCGATGCTCAACACGATTGCCAGAGGGGCAATGGGACAAGAAATCCCTACGGGAAGTTTCTCCATGTTAAATCTGCTAGACGAGAAAACACTTGATCAACTAGCAGAAAACACCGGAGCCCGCCTATGGAAAGGATTCATGAACTTTGGATCAGCCAGCGCCGGAGTACTCGGAGTCTTCGTCCGAACACGTGGACCGCGATAATTATTTCTCGCGAATTTCACGCCGCGACTGCGCTCCGGACGTAACAACCGTCTGCAGATGTTTGTATTGCTTTCCGTTTTGTTTGTACCCTTACAGGTGTAAATATACCGAATGTTCAAAATTGATATTAGAGCTAATAATGTCATTTTTGGGATATTTCAATTTTGTATACGGGTGCTGTTTTATAATTGCCTGCAGACGTTTGTACCGCTTTCCGCTTCGTTTGTACCCCTACAGGTGTAAGTATACCGAATGTTCAAAATTGATGTTACAGCTAATAGTGTCATTTTTAAAGATATTTTAATTCTGTAAACGAATGTTGTTTTGTAATTGTCTGCAGACGTTTGTACCGCTTTCCGTTTTGTTTGTACCCTTACAGGTGTAAATATACCGAATGTTCAAAATTGATATTAGAACTAATAATGTCATTTTTGGGATATTTCAATTCTGTAAACAGGTGCTGTTTTGTTACCGTCTGCAGATGTTTGTATTGCTTTCCGTTTTGTTTGTACCTTTACAGGTGTAAATATACGAATGTTCAAAGTTGATATTAGAGCTAATAATGTCATTTTTGGGATATTTCAATTTTCTATACGGGTGCTGTTTTGTAATTGCCTGCAGACGTTTGTACCGCTTTCCGTTTCGTTTGTACCCCTACAGGTGTAAGTATACCGAATGTTCAAAATTGATGTTACAGCTAATAGTGTTATTTTTTAAGATATTTTAATTCTGTAAACAAATGTTGTCTTGTAATTGTCTGCAGACGTTTGTACCGCTTTCCGTTTTGTTTGTACCCTTACAGGTGTAAATATACCGAATGTTCAAAATTGATATTAGAACTAATAATGTCATTTTTGGGATATTTTAATACTGTAAACAGGTGCTGTTTTGTTACCGTCTGCAGATGTTTGTACCGCTTTCCATTTTGTTCGTATTTATACAGGTGTAAATACACCGAGTTTTAAAAATTGATGTTACTGCTAATAGTGTCATTTTTTAAGATATTTTAATTCTGTAAACGAATGTTGTTTTGTAATTGTCTGCAGACGTTTGTACCGCTATCCGTTTTGTACCCTTACAGGTGTAAATATACCGAATGTTCAAAATTGATATTAGAGCTAATAATGTCATTTTTGGAATATTTTAATACTGTAAACAGGTGCTGTTTTGTAATTGCCTGCAGACGTTTGTACCGCTTTCCATTTTGTTCGTATCTATACAGGTGTAAATACACCGAGTTTTAAAAATTGATGTTTCTGCTAATAGTGTCATTTTTTAAGATATTTTAATTCTGTAAACGAATGTTGTTTTGTAATTGTCTGCAGACGTTTGTACCGCTATCCGTTTTGTTTGTACCCTTACAGGTGTAAATATACCGAATGTTCAAAATTGATATTAGAGCTAATAATGTCATTTTTGGGATATTTCAATTTTGTATACGGGTGCTGTTTTGTAATTGCCTGCAGACGTTTGTACCGCTTTCCATTTTGGCTTTCACTTCCCCAAACAAATTTAACTTGATTTTCTTTCAGCGCGTAAAGGGGCTTTGCCAAAGAAGAAAATCCTTTCACAAATTTCCTATAATACGAACAAAACCCTAAGAAACTTCGCAACTGTTTCTTTGTATGGGGGATCGGCCAATCTTTTACGGCAACAATCTTTTCCGGATCCGTAGTCACGCCCTCTTCGGAAATTATATGTCCCAAATATTTTACATTTTTTTGGAAGAAAATACATTTTTTTGGATTAATTTTTAAATTAGCTTCTTTTAATCGCGAAATGACCAAATTTAAATTTTCGAGCATTTCTTCAAAACTTTTTCCAAAAATTATTACGTCATCCAAATATACCAAACATATTTTTGATAATGAACCGTGTAAAACTTTCTCCATAAGTCGTTCAAATGTCGCGGGGGCGTTACATAAACCGAACGGCATTACTGTAAATTGCCAAAGACCTCTGCCGATCGAGAAGGCCGTCTTTTCTTTGTCCTCCGATCGGACTTTTAGTTGCCAATAACCACTTTTCAAATCTAATGTGGAAAACCAACAATTACCTGTAAGTTGATCTAAAATGTCATCGATTCTGGGAAGGGGGTATGAATCCTTTACCGTGATATTATTCAATTTCCGGTAATCGACGCAAAATCTTAAACTGCCATCCTTTTTCCTCACCATGACAGCCGGAGAAATCCAGGGACTTTGTGATTCCTCAATGACTCCTTGTTCTCTCATATCCTCAATTATTTTATCTACTTCCTTCCTTAAATGAATTGGAATTCGACGAGGTACCTGCTTTATGAGGAGAGAGTCTTTCACATTGATAACATGTTCAACAACATTGCAATTGCCAGCCACAATAATTTCAGAGAATACATCACAATAATTATTTAAAAAGTTAGCAAAAATTTCTTTTTCTGTATTTTTTAAATTTATTGAATTATTTTTGAAAAGTTCTTTTAAAATAGATGGAATTTCATAAGAATCTTCGATTCGAGAGCAATTATAAATTATTTCTTTATTTGATTCCAATTCTTAAATTCATAATCAAAAATATTTTCTAAGCTAATTTTTTGAAGAAAATCGGCTCCCAATAAACAATTATCTTTTATGGTGGCAACGAACATAGGAAATAAAATCGAATGCTTTCCAACCTCTACTCTAACCTCTACTTGAAATTCAATTGATACTTTTTCTCCCGTCGGATATCTTAGATTGCAATTTTCAACTCTAACCTTTTTAATATCTTTATCTATTAACTCTTTATTAATAACAGAAACATCGGAGCCCGTGTCTATTTTCAAAGAATAATCTTTACCATTTATTCTTCCATTGTAATAGAAATTATTTTGTCTAATTCTAGCAATATCAAAATTAATAAAACGATTCACTGTCGGGGCTTTTTGAGAGAAAGTCGAGCTCACCCCGCGTAGCTCGACTAAACCGCGTTTCCCTTCTCTTCAGGGCATTCTGACCGGAAATGCCCTGTTTTCCCGCACGTCCAGCATTCCCTGCCTTTCGAGGAAAAATTACTCCCTCGCCATTTCTCTTTCGAAGGACCCTTCTTATCGTGATCTTTCCGCGCGCCGTTCCTCTCCGCCTTTTGATAAAAATTCGCGCTATTAAATTTGCCGTAATTAGATTTTGCGAAATTTTCTCTCCTTTTCTCAAAATTTTCTCCCTGAATAATTTTTACCGTTTTTGCTCTCTCAACGGCCAAATTTAAGGAGGTTATTCCTTCTAACTGAAGGGTCCTCCTCAAGAAACCATCGGAGAGAGCCGAAATAAATTGCGGGCACGCGATTTTATCCCTTACTGCGTACGGACATTCGGGATATGCAAGTCGTGACAACCTTTCCAACTCAGCACCAAAAGAAGCAAGATCTTCCCCAAATTTTTGTTTTCGATTCGTAAATAACGAATAATAATTTTGTGTAAGATTTCCTTCCCCAAAAAGCAATTCTAATTTTGACTTTAATTCAGCAAAAGTGAGGTTATCGAAATTCTCAATATTTTCTAAAACGGTTCGCGCTTTTCCTCTTAGATTCGCGGCCAAAGCAACAATTTTTGTGGATTCGTCCCAATTATTCGCGCGCGCAATCAAAAGAAATTGCGAGAGGAACTCTCGCAGCGGAACTTTCCCGTCAAACGTGTCGGGTTTCAATTTAAAACCCATTCTCGCGCGAAGATCACTATTAATATCTCCACAAGCTCTACTATCGGAATTAAAAGAAGCGATGTTATTGGAAGGATTTAACTCATTTTCCTCCCGCGAAGCGATTCTCTGTTCCAACCGGCGAAGTTCCTCGTCGCGCTGTCGCAGCAAAGCTTTCGAATTGTGTGCACTCCTGCTCTCGTTGTTCTCGCAGTTCTCTGATTTCCTGTAGCGCAGTTTGTAGAATATGTTCTTCCGAAGCCTCCGAATTCGATGGTGTTCGAAGCGGAGCCTGTGAGCGGGTTACTCTCGGCGAATGTTGCGTTGTCATTTTTTTAACAATCCTTTGTAGCTCGTTGTATCGGCTCGTCGTTCGTTCGATCCCGGACGAGCCCCCAAAATGTTACGTCCTCGGGACGGCTTTTGCGATATTTCGCAAAAAGGGGTTCACTCGCACTCACTCACTCACGCGCCCGAAATAAATAGACTCGCGTAATAAAACAAGGAATTTTAATATCACGACCCAATACAAAAGGACGATGAAATATAATAACGAATGCATGTAATATGCGGAAAATGTACTAAGCTCTCGGAAGCGTCCGCACGATGCGACGGCTAGACCAAATCTTCATATGGCGTCGGAAAACATCCGCACGCCGGTTGTTAATAAACAACTCTCTAGCGATGATGCTCGGGGGATGAAATGAAGGCGCTTAGGGGATGAAAACCAGGGACGTAACAATATATATAACTAGCGTTTCGGACCGCGCTTTGCGCGGTCCTCAAAGTTTTTATAATTCGGACCGCGCTTCGCGCGGTTCTCATAAAGCCTTTATAAAACCTGATTTAACACAAAAGATTAATTGTTCTGTCTGTATTACCGCGAACTACTTCCATATTTTTGGACCGATTTTCACGAAATTTATATCAAATGTTGCAAATTTTTCGAAGATGACTACTATTATTTTTTTTTCACTCCCTGATATTGTATTTTGCGTCTTGTTTTGCATAAACTTAAATATTTATAATTAAAATTTTGTTTGCTTATATTAATTTTTTTTGTTATTTTAATTTCCACAAAATTTAATATGTTTTAAATCTGAAACATTAGTTTAGTAAATATATATACATACAAATTTTTTTTTTATCATTTAATTATTATACCAATTTTTTTTCCTTACTCAAATATTTTTTGATTACGTCTAATGTACCCACCGCTAACCCGCTATTATTAGCTCTCATACAATTTCATAATTCTTCAATTTACAAAATTTCTCTGTATATTACATTTTTTGTAAAACATTTTTCACTTCCTTCAATTAGATGTCCTTGATTGCTAAATTCATCTATCTTAATTTTTACACTTTCCCTTTTGGTTGCTCTAGAAAATGCCACATAAAGTTGACCATGAGCAAATACAGGATGTGGCAAATAAATCCCAATTTTTTCTAAACTCTGTCCTTGTGATTTATTTATTGTCATAGCAAATGATACTCGAATAGGAAACTGTCTTCGTTTAAATTTAAATGGCAATTCCAAATCACTTGTAATTAAATCTATCCTTGGAATGATGACAATCTGTCCTCGAGCAAGACCAGTTAGAACCTCCGCATAAATTAGATTATTTTTCAAATTAGTTACTATAAATCTTGTTCCATTACAAAGTCCTTTCTTAGTATTTAAATTTCTTAATAGGATTATTATAGCACTGACTTTTATTTTAAGTCGATGAACTGGCATTCCAGAAGGTGTCAGAGAGTTCAAAAACTCAGTTGGAAAATTTAATTGCTCCTGTGGATCATCACTTACAATAAAGTCAATTGAGAGATATTCCTTTTCCTCTCCTTCCATTTTACAAAGGATTGTGTCATTAATTTTAAAAGTATCCTCATTTTTAGGACAAAGTATCGCTCTATCTGGATTTTCTCTAATCCGTTCCATGGTGATTCTATCACCAAAAATTTCATTAATAAGAGATTCTTTTGTTATAAAATCTTTGGGGATTTCAATTATATCGAGATGTAGTCTGTATTTGATAATTTACCATCTCCGAGTTGCATTAGCCAATTTGAAAATTCTTTTTCTTCCGCAGTTCTCATATTTTGTTTTAATTTAACTTGAGTTACGTTCCTCCATATAGGATTGTATTTTACAATCGATTCAATTATAGCTGCTTTTTGTGCATGAGGCACTACTGGGAGATTTTGTCTGAAATCTCCTGCAAATAAAATTACTTTTCCTCCAAATGGTCGAGGATTCTTCATCAAATCCTTTAAAAGTTTATCAACTGCTGTTAAAGCATGTCCAACAGTCATGCTCACTTCATCCCATATGATTAATTTGGCATTAATCATTTCTCGTGCACCTTGAGAATTTCCTCTAATATTTGATTTAGCTCCATCATCAATTGGGATTGAAAGCTTAAACAGAGAGTGATAAGTTCTTCCTCCTTTCAGAAGTGTGGCTGCAATTCCAGTTGAAGCACATGGAAGAATTATTTCGTTTCTTCCTCGAATAACACTTAAAAATGTGTTAAATAGGTATGTTTTACCACTTCCTGCAAATCCGTCAATAAAAAATAACCTCTGAGGTTCATTTTCATTTTCAATTGCTCGCATGACTATATCGTACATGTGCTTTTGCTCAGCACTCAGTGTCGATAATAAATAATCACCACGTATTCTTTCTTCATCCACATTATACTCTATTACGTAAATATTTACTGGAGTTGGATTTGGCAATTGGAAGTTCTCACAGCTACTTCCATTATTTATCAGAATTCCTTGTATATGGTTTAAAGCCATATTTTCAGGATTTACAACATTGTTATGTACAAAGTCCTCAATCATGAAATCTTTATATTTATTCCAAATAGTTGATACATCTGTTGGAGTTCCAAAGATGCAAATGTAAGCAAATAATTCTCGAATTTGTGCAGGCATATTCGATTCTGTTGCTTCTTCCAGCGTTTTTCCCCAAAGATTATCAGTTTCTACCAAGTTTTTTGCAATTGCTGCATCTTTAAATGTATTATAAAGAACTCCATTTACAGTTCTCAAATCTTCAAAACATTTAACTCCAGTCACATGTAGTAGAAGAAGACGGAGATAAAATCTCTCAATATCTTTTATGCTTACTGTATAGAGTCTTGAAATTATTTTTTCACCACCTTTTTTGCGTGGCTTCCACTTAGTTTCTTTTTTATCATATACATAATGATAAGGAATATCTGTGTAAATAAAATTCACTGCATTTTCATCAGATTGATTTAATTTGAACCATGCAGTCAGCGTAGTTTCTCGAGTGAGCTCTCTCTGAGCAGCTTGCTCTTCATTTCCTTCTCGAAAATAAACCATTTGACGATTAGGCAAATGAACTGCCAATCTGATTACTGTATGAGACCTCATAAACAGATCGTATCCGTTCAGTCTCCACATTGCTTCTGGAGCACTAATATATCTTGCATCAAGGAATGATTTAATTTCATCTATTTTAATTAGCCTTGTGCCATCTCGTGCTTGCACTTCAATCGCAGCACAGTCAAATCCTTTGTGAATATATTTATATAAGTATTTTACGCTTTTTACCGATGAACATATTTCCAAATTGATATGTCGATCATATTTCATGATTAAATATGGTGAATATGGCACTACCCATCGATTATCAACTTCTTTGCCTCTAACGATGTATTTTTTACCAAAATTCCTTCGTTGATACATAAGATATCCATTCACATTAGCATTAGTTTCTTCACGAAACTCTTTTGGAAAACCTTTTGAACATTTTCCATCGTCTCCAGTGCAAGGATATCTGTGGGAGGAATCTCCACAAGGACCATGAATCATGTGCTTCAAAATTTTTACATTAAGTTCTGAATATCTTTCTTCATCAGGGATTTCAGCCCATACCATCATGTCAATAACTTCTTGAAGTCTAGGCTTATCTTCATCACTCAACATTGCAAGTAAATGCAAATGTGGAAGTCCTCTTTTTTGAAATTCAATCACACCTGCATAAGCAATTATATTTCCAAAAATTTTATTATGAATTAGATTATTTAAAATCTCTTTGACATCCAAATTGAATGTTTTAGCGACCAAATCTGGTCGAAATTCTATTAAACATCCATCAAGATTATCCTTAATTTCTGGACATTGAGGATTGCAAGTCATTGTAAGAAAAATATCTGGTTTACCAAACTTTCTTACCAAAGACATAGCATCTTGGTACCTTTCTTGCATGTTTCTTGGACTGCCCATAAATGAAGATGGTAATATCACAGGTATACCAGCTGTAATTCCTTCATTTTGTGCTCGATTATCTAGGTGATCCATTAATCCCGAATAAAGTTCTGCTCTTAATTGAGGTTGATTTAATTTAATATAATTAAGCCTATTTGCTTCAGTTTTCATATAGGCATCAAGTATAAATTGACATCTCAATTTGCCTGCCTTTTTAAATTGACTAAATTCTAATCTTGATGCTAACAGGTGAGCATAATAATCCATTTGAGTTACTTTGAATCCTGGATATTTTGGATTATATGATTTAAGTTCTGAATGCCATCCATTGTTACCATATGGATATAACAAAGGATAACACATTGGGTCACACCTTTTGTCTAGAATTGATATTTGTTGAACATCGTTCGAATTTTTATTATAAATCCGAACGTCTCTTTCAAATGGAGGCTCACCATCTACATTCTTAAAGACCACAGCTATTTCATTTGCTTGTGGAGCATTGTATCTTCTTTGATCTTGTTTAGGATTTTTTCTAAAGGACAACATTAAATTTATGGTTTTATTTCCTATCGGATTAAGATCTTTTTCAACTTGACGCATCATCTTGAATGTTTTTGCAAATTCATTGCATTGAACCATAAAACTTGACAACTCTTTCATTATTTCTGAATCACACTCCTTATTAGCTTTGTTATTCATTCTATGATTTACAGCTTCTTCTGTATCTAAAAAGTAAAGCTGTGCAAATCGCGGAGCTTGCCCATCCGCTGGGCGCATTGCTGTTGAAGTTAAATGATGATATTGCCCATGAATCTTTAAGCAATAAGGAGCATTGTTCACAACATCCAATGGATTTCTATTTCCCGGCGCACCCATTGAAGCCATAGCTAAAGCGCTGTTATATGAACGAATATTATTCATAAAATTTTTTGATTTATAATCATTTCCATTATATAATTTTTTAAGAAAATCAGGACAATTTATTGGCTTTAATTAAAGCTTGCCTTTTTGACAACAATATGTAAATTTTCCATCTTTAGATTTTTCACATGCAAAGTTTAACGATTTGCAAAATTGGCATTCTACATTCATTTGGCCAAGTGTATAAACTGGCACATTTATTTCATGGTCCTTGGCAATTAGCGCAATGTAATGATTTAATTGTTTAGCTTTTTGTCTTCCTTGAGCATGTCTCTGGGCATCAGCTTCAAGTCGTTGTGACCTTACATCATCATTTTCGTCGGCCCTCTGCTGAGCATGTCTCTGGGCATCAGCTTCGAGTCGTTGAGACTTTGCGTCATCATTTTCGTGGGTCCTTTGCTGAGCATGTCTCTGAGCATCAGCTTTGAGTCGTTTAGACCTTGCGTTATCATTTTCATTGATCCTCTCCTGAGAATTTCTTTGAACATTAGCTTCAAGTCTTTGAGACCTTTCCTCAAAACTCTCAATTATTCGTATTTTTCGTAAGCGCTTACTTTCGCGACTCACTTTATACAAATTTCCGCCTTTTCTCTTTTGAGGCATACTTCCGATTTTCAATAAATTCGTAAAAAAATTCAGCAAATTTTTCGGTGATGGCTACTATATGTGATTTTTTTAACCCACCCTCGCAACCACCTACGCACTCATACATTTGTTAACCGATTTTCAATAAATTGGTCCCAAAATTTCGCTAATTATTCGGGGATGGCTACTATATGTGATTTTTTTTGTTTTACACCTTCACCCACGCACCCACCCAAGCAATCACATATTTGTTAACCGATATTTTCGAAATTGGTAATAAAATTTTCGATATTTTTAAGGGATGACCATTATGGTTATTTTAAAGTTTTGCCCACCCACGCAACCACCCACATACAATGTTTTGGAACACCCTAAACACATTGGCGTAAATGGAGTAAAAATCTGTAAAAAAATCAATTTCAGGAAAACATACCCTCCTCTATGAGAAAAAAAAATTTTTTTAAAAATGAAAATAAACCCCACAGCAGCCACTCTCTCTCTCTCTCTCTCTCTATATATATATATATATATATATATATATATATATATAAAAGATTAATAATCTAAATTTCTCTCTCTCTCTTTCTCTCTCTATCTTTAATAAACAAATACAAAAATTTCTATCTTTCTCTCTGTATCTTAACAATATTTTAAAGACCGAAGTGCAGGAGTTACAACGGCAATTGGCCGCAGCTTTGGCCAAACAACAACCACAGCCAGTAATGGTGTTGACTGAGACTGATGAAAATACACAACCTGCATTGGTTGGCTGCTAAAGATAATACACAGCCTGCAATGGTGGTGCGTGGGTGGTTGCGAGGGTGGGTTAAAAAAATCACATATATAGTAGCCATCACCGAAAAATTTGCTGAATTTTTTTACGAATTTATTGAAAATCGGTGAACAAATGTATAAGTGCGTTGGTTGGTTATTTGGGTGGTTGCGTGGGTGGGCTAAACATACATTTGTTAACCGATTTTCAATAAATTGGTTCCAAAATTTCGCTAATTATTCGGGGATGGCTACTATATGTGATTTTTTTGGTTTTACACCTTCACCCACGCACCCACCCAAGCAATCACATATTTGTTAACCGATGTTTTCGAAATTGGTAGTAAAATTTTCGATATTTTTAAGGGATGACCATTATGGTTATTTTAAAGTTTTGCCCACCCACGCAACCACCCACGCACCCACCTACACAATCATATATTTTTTCATCTATTTGCATGAAATTGGTAACAAAATTTATCAAATTTTTCGGGGATGGCTATTATATGTGATTTTTTTTAACAAACCCTCGCAACCACCCACGCACCCACCCACGTACTAATACATTTGTTCGCTGATTTTCACGAAATTGGTGAACGATTCGAAATTGGTATTAAAATTTTCAAATTTTTAATTTTTTAAGTTTTGCTAACCCACGCAACCACCCACACACCCACCCACGCACTCATAAATTTGTTAACCGATTTTCACGAAATTGGTACCAAAATTTCGAAAATTATTCGGGGATGAATATTATATGTGATTTTTTTAGTTTTGTCTACTTACGCACCCACCCACGCATCCACACACGCATTCACACATTTATTAAACGATTTTCACTAAATTGGTACTAAAATTTCGCAAATTTTTCAAAGATGATTACTGTATGTGATTTTTTTTTAATTTTGTCTACATACGCACCCACCAACGCACCCACTCACGCATTTACAAATTTATTGACCGATTTTCAAGAAATTGGTAGCAAAATTTAGCAAATTTATTAGAGATGGCTACTATGTGGTTTTTTTTAATTTTACACCCCAACTCACCCACCCACGCATCTACTCACGCGCGTGCGCATTTAAAAAATGTTATTTTATGTTAAAAAACTTTGTAGTTATAAAAGAGAAACATATAATTTTAATAAAATCATCTTTTGGTAGTGGCGTGATTGTTAAATGGTGTTATTAAGTAAGAGCATTTATTTATTAATGTATTGTTTTTTTTAAATCGTAAAAATTTTTAAATTATTTTGTTCAGTGAGATTTTGCAAAAATCACCCCTTAGAGGTGATGAGTTTTATTTACATGTCATTTCAGAAATGACTATCTATCTATCTATATCTATATATATAAGTAGCTGGTTTCACATATTAAATGTCATCATTGATCAAACGAATACAAATCAATTTGAAAATACAATCATGGAAGAAAATAATATACCGAAAGAAATAGAAAAAGAAATTGAAGAATTTCTAAATGGTAAATATAAATAATAATTAATTTATTTAAATAAAATAATATATTTTTTTTAATTTGTTAATTGTTTGATTTAAATTAATATATTATCACATTAACATATAATCTAATATATTTTTTAATTAAAAAATTTCAGTAATTGAAGATGATCAAATAAATACAAATGAATTTGAAAATTCAATTGTGGAAGAAAATAATATACCGAAAGAAATAGAAAATGTTCTGATAAATAAAACAAATGGATTTGAAATTAAAAATATAACGATGAATCAATTAAATATATCAACAGAAATTGAAGAATTTCAAAATGGTAAAAATATAAACAATAATTAATTTATTTAAATAAAATATTTTTTTATAAATTTGTCAATCGTTTTATTTAAATTAATATTATTACATATATATAAAGATATAACCTAATCTATATATATAAATAAAAAATTTCAGTACTTGAAGATGGGCTAGATCATGTATTAGTAATGCCATTAGAAGAATTTGAAAAACGAGAGGAGCTAAAGAAGGAGGAGTGTATGAAGAATGAATTTAAAGATAAATTTCAGAAAAAAAATAAAAAGCGGAAAGAAGATAATAATGACAATGATGAAAAAAAGGATAAACAAATTAAAAAAATATAATTTGGTATAAAATAATTATTTAAATTATTAAATATGTGTATTTTTTACATGTTTAGATATTTAATAAAAATTATATATTAAAAATTTTTATTTGTTAATTATTATTTAATAAAATTCGCTGCTTTTTAAATTTCTATACGCTAATTTAATTATTTTTTCAAAATTAATAGAATAAATATTACAACTTTTGTTTGAGATATGCCCAAATATAATATTAATAATTAAATTTTCTACAATTTGCAATATGGGATACGTAACAATAACAGTAATATTATATGTAAAAATTATAGTTTACAAAACTTAATTTAAAAAAATTAATAAACTAACATCATAAATAATAAAAATAACAAACAATAATAAAACTAAAAAACTAATAAATAAATAATAAAAAAAATAATATTTATAATATTAATAACAATAAAATATTTATTTAATAATCAATTAATAATAAAAAAATAATATTAATAATATTAATAATAATTTATTTATATAAATAAATAATTATTTATTTATGTAAATAAATTTTTGTTATGTTTTGTGGCGGGAGAGAGAGAGAGGAAGAAGGAGGCTAAAGGGAAAGAAGATATATATCTAACCTAACCATATTATCTCTTTCTCTCTTTCTCTCTTTCTCTCTCTCTCTCTCTCTCTCTCTCTCTCTCTCTCTCTCTCTCTATCTATCTATTTATCTCTCTCTGTCTCTCTTTGAAATTAAAATTTACTTACATTATGCTCACTGGTGTTGCACGCATTTTCGTTTATCTCTTTAGACATCTTGATTAATTAGAAGCCGATTTATACAATTATACGTAGTAATTAGAGATGTGTGACATTAACTACAAAGAACAGTTGAAAGAAATGTGGTACGCATAAAATAATAATATTGAAGATAAATGTTACTATAGTCAAGGCATACAAATTAAAGGTTTATTTACACGAATTGCACACATATACAAAAACACATACACAAATTTTTCAAAAATTACTTCTTGATGTAATTTTGTAAAAATCACACCTTAGGGATGAGTTTCGATTTTTTAACGTGAGTCATTTAATAAATTTATCTATAATAAATTGCTGGTTTCAAATTAAATTATGTTAAATGTCATAATGGATAGGTCAAATAAAATAGAAAATGTTATAATAAATAAAATCCGCACAACAAAGAAGGAGTCGAAGGTGTAAAATTTTACGAGAAAGGAAATAGTAATAGACGAAGTTATAACGTTGAAGAGGGAGAGTGAAGGGAGAAACGGTAGATATTTTACATATTTATATATATAGAAATTTGTAATAATTGTGTTTAAATATTTGTAATTAATATTATTTAATAATTACACTTTTATTATATTTTTCTTATATGAAAAAAAGATTTCTAAGATATTAAAAATTCAATTATATAACAATTATATAAAAAAAATTTATATAAATTATATAAAAATCTATATTATAAAATTATATAAAGTAGATATAGATAGATAGAAAAATATATAGAATTATATAAAAAGGCTGCTGTGCGCCTGTAAAAAAAGGCTGCTGTACGCCTATAAAAAAGGCTGCTGTGCGCCTGTAAAAAAAGGCTGCTGTGCCCCTGTAAAAAAAGGCTACTGTGCGCCTATAAAAAAGGCTGCTGTGCGCCTATAATAAAAGGCTACAGTGCGCTTATAAAAAGAGGCTGCTGTGCGCCTATAAAAAGAGGCTGCTGTGCGCCTATAAAAAGAGGCTGATGTGCGCCTATAAAAAGAGGCTGCTGTGTGCCTATAAAAAAAGGCTGCTGTGTGCCTATATAAAGAATTAATATAAAACATAATAAGCACGAAAAAGAAAAGATTCATCAAGAAAATCGATGAACTAATGAATAAATAATTCTTGGTCATACAGAAAGACAAATAATATTTTATATATATAGAATAATATATATATAGATTATTACGGCACTTATATAGATATATATAGATAGATATAATTTTTTAAGAAAATCAGGACATATTATTGGCTTTAATTGAAGCTTGCCTTTTTGACAACAATATATAAATTTTCCATCTTTAGATTTTTCACATGCAAAGTTTAACGATTTGCAAAATTGGCATTCTACATTCATTTGGCCAAGTGTATAAACTGGCACATTTATTTCATGGTCCTTGGCAATTAGCGCAATGTAATGATTTAATTGTTTAGCTTTTTGTCTTCCTTGAGCATGTCTCTGGGCATCAGCTTCAAGTTCTTGAGACCTTGCGTCATCATTTTCGTCGGCCCTCTGCTGAGCATGTCTCTGGGCATCAGCTTCGAGTCGTTGAGACTTTGCGTCATCATTTTCGTGGGTCCTTTGCTGTGCATGTCTCTGAGCATCAGCTTCGAGTCGTTGAGACCTTGCGTTATCATTTTCATTGATCCTCTCCTGAGAATCCACATACGCATTCACACATTTATTAAACGATTTTCACTAAATTGGTACTAAAATTTCGCAAATTTTTCAAAGATGATTACTGTATGTGATTTATTTTAATTTTGTCTACATACGCACCCACCAACGCACCCACTCACGCATTTACAAATTTATTGACCGATTTTCAAGAAATTGGTAGCAAAATTTAGCAAATTTATTAGAGATGGCTACTATGTGGTTTTTTTTTAATTTTACACCTCAACTCACCCACCCACGCATCTACTCACGCGCGTGCGCATTTAAAAAATGTTATTTTATGTTAAAAAACTTTGTAGTTATAAAAGAGAAACATATAATTTTAATAAAATCATCTTTTGGTAGTGGCGTGATTGTTAAATGGTGTTATTAAGTAAGAGCATTTATTTATTAATGTATTGTTTTTTTTAAATCGTAAAAATTTTTAAATTATTTTGTTCAGTGAGATTTTGCAAAAATCACCCCTTAGAGGTGATGAGTTTTATTTACATGTCATTTCAGAAATGACTATCTATCTATCTATATCTATATATATAAGTAGCTGGTTTCACATATTAAATGTCATCATTGATCAAACGAATACAAATCAATTTGAAAATACAATCATGGAAGAAAATAATATACCGAAAGAAATAGAAAAAGAAATTGAAGAATTTCTAAATGGTAAATATAAATAATAATTAATTTATTTAAATAAAATAATATTTTTTTTTTAATTTGTTAATTGTTTTATTTAAATTAATATATTATCACATTAACATATAATCTAATATATTTTTTAATTAAAAAATTTCAGTAATTGAAGATGATCAAATAAATACAAATGAATTTGAAAATTCAATTGTGGAAGAAAATAATATACCGAAAGAAATAGAAAATGTTCTGATAAATAAAACAAATGGATTTGAAATTAAAAATATAACGATGAATCAATTAAATATATCAACAGAAATTGAAGAATTTCAAAATGGTAAAAATATAAACAATAATTAATTTATTTAAATAAAATATTTTTTTATAAATTTGTCAATCGTTTTATTTAAATTAATATTATTACATATATATAAAGATATAACCTAATCTATATATATAAATAAAAAATTTCAGTACTTGAAGATGGGCTAGATCATGTATTAATAATGCCATTAGAAGAATTTGAAAAACGAGAGGAGCTAAAGAAGGAGGAGTGTATGAAGAATGAATTTAAAGATAAATTTCAGAAAAAAAATAAAAAGCGGAAAGAAGATAATAATGACAATGATGAAAAAAAGGATAAACAAATTAAAAAAATATAATTTGGTATAAAATAATTATTTAAATTATTAAATATGTGTATTTTTTACATGTTTAGATATTTAATAAAAATTATATATTAAAAATTTTTATTTGTTAATTATTATTTAATAAAATTCGCTGCTTTTTAAATTTCTATACGCTAATTTAATTATTTTTTCAAAATTAATAGAATAAATATTACAACTTTTGTTTGAGATATGCCCAAATATAATATTAATAATTAAATTTTCTACAATTTGCAATATGGGATACGTAACAATAACAGTAATATTATATGTAAAAATTATAGTTTACAAAACTTAATTTAAAAAAATTAATAAACTAACATCATAAATAATAAAAATAACAAACAATAATAAAACTAAAAAACTAATAAATAAATAATAAAAAAAATAATATTTATAATATTAATAACAATAAAATATTTATTTAATAATCAATTAATAATAAAAAAATAATATTAATAATATTAATAATAATTTATTTATATAAATAAATAATTATTTATTTATGTAAATAAATTTTTGTTATGTTTTGTGGCGGGAGAGAGAGAGAGGAAGAAGGAGGCTAAAGGGAAAGAAGATATATATCTAACCTAACCATATTATCTCTTTCTCTCTTTCTCTCTTTCTCTCTCTCTCTCTCTCTCTCTCTCTCTCTCTCTCTCTCTCTCTCTCTCTCTCTCTCTCTATCTATCTATTTATCTCTCTCTGTCTCTCTTTGAAATTAAAATTTACTTACATTATGCTCACTGGTGTTGCACGCATTTTCGTTTATCTCTTTAGACATCTTGATTAATTAGAAGCCGATTTATACAATTATACGTAGTAATTAGAGATGTGTGACATTAACTACAAAGAACAGTTGAAAGAAATGTGGTACGCATAAAATAATAATATTGAAGATAAATGTTACTATAGTCAAGGCATACAAATTAAAGGTTTATTTACACGAATTGCACACATATACAAAAACACATACACAAATTTTTCAAAAATTACTTCTTGATGTAATTTTGTAAAAATCACACCTTAGGGATGAGTTTCGATTTTTTAACGTGAGTCATTTAATAAATTTATCTATAATAAATTGCTGGTTTCAAATTAAATTATGTTAAATGTCATAATGGATAGGTCAAATAAAATAGAAAATGTTATAATAAATAAAATCCGCACAACAAAGAAGGAGTCGAAGGTGTAAAATTTTACGAGAAAGGAAATAGTAATAGACGAAGTTATAACGTTGAAGAGGGAGAGTGAAGGGAGAAACGGTAGATATTTTACATATTTATATATATAGAAATTTGTAATAATTGTGTTTAAATATTTGTAATTAATATTATTTAATAATTACACTTTTATTATATTTTTCTTATATGAAAAAAAGATTTCTAAGATATTAAAAATTCAATTATATAACAATTATATAAAAAAAATTTATATAAATTATATAAAAATCTATATTATAAAATTATATAAAGTAGATATAGATAGATAGAAAAATATATAGAATTATATAAAAAGGCTGCTGTGCGCCTGTAAAAAAAGGCTGCTGTACGCCTATAAAAAAGGCTGCTGTGCGCCTGTAAAAAAAGGCTGCTGTGCCCCTGTAAAAAAAGGCTACTGTGCGCCTATAAAAAAGGCTGCTGTGCGCCTATAATAAAAGGCTACAGTGCGCTTATAAAAAGAGGCTGCTGTGCGCCTATAAAAAGAGGCTGCTGTGCGCCTATAAAAAGAGGCTGATGTGCGCCTATAAAAAGAGGCTGCTGTGTGCCTATAAAAAAAGGCTGCTGTGTGCCTATATAAAGAATTAATATAAAACATAATAAGCACGAAAAAGAAAAGATTCATCAAGAAAATCGATGAACTAATGAATAAATAATTCTTGGTCATACAGAAAGACAAATAATATTTTATATATATAGAATAATATATATATAGATTATTACGGCACTTATATAGATATATATAGATAGATATAATTTTTTAAGAAAATCAGGACATATTATTGGCTTTAATTGAAGCTTGCCTTTTTGACAACAATATATAAATTTTCCATCTTTAGATTTTTCACATGCAAAGTTTAACGATTTGCAAAATTGGCATTCTACATTCATTTGGCCAAGTGTATAAACTGGCACATTTATTTCATGGTCCTTGGCAATTAGCGCAATGTAATGATTTAATTGTTTAGCTTTTTGTCTTCCTTGAGCATGTCTCTGGGCATCAGCTTCAAGTTCTTGAGACCTTGCGTCATCATTTTCGTCGGCCCTCTGCTGAGCATGTCTCTGGGCATCAGCTTCGAGTCGTTGAGACTTTGCGTCATCATTTTCGTGGGTCCTTTGCTGTGCATGTCTCTGAGCATCAGCTTCGAGTCGTTGAGACCTTGCGTTATCATTTTCATTGATCCTCTCCTGAGAATCCACATACGCATTCACACATTTATTAAACGATTTTCACTAAATTGGTACTAAAATTTCGCAAATTTTTCAAAGATGATTACTGTATGTGATTTATTTTAATTTTGTCTACATACGCACCCACCAACGCACCCACTCACGCATTTACAAATTTATTGACCGATTTTCAAGAAATTGGTAGCAAAATTTAGCAAATTTATTAGAGATGGCTACTATGTGGTTTTTTTTTAATTTTACACCTCAACTCACCCACCCACGCATCTACTCACGCGCGTGCGCATTTAAAAAATGTTATTTTATGTTAAAAAACTTTGTAGTTATAAAAGAGAAACATATAATTTTAATAAAATCATCTTTTGGTAGTGGCGTGATTGTTAAATGGTGTTATTAAGTAAGAGCATTTATTTATTAATGTATTGTTTTTTTTAAATCGTAAAAATTTTTAAATTATTTTGTTCAGTGAGATTTTGCAAAAATCACCCCTTAGAGGTGATGAGTTTTATTTACATGTCATTTCAGAAATGACTATCTATCTATCTATATCTATATATATAAGTAGCTGGTTTCACATATTAAATGTCATCATTGATCAAACGAATACAAATCAATTTGAAAATACAATCATGGAAGAAAATAATATACCGAAAGAAATAGAAAAAGAAATTGAAGAATTTCTAAATGGTAAATATAAATAATAATTAATTTATTTAAATAAAATAATATTTTTTTTTTAATTTGTTAATTGTTTTATTTAAATTAATATATTATCACATTAACATATAATCTAATATATTTTTTAATTAAAAAATTTCAGTAATTGAAGATGATCAAATAAATACAAATGAATTTGAAAATTCAATTGTGGAAGAAAATAATATACCGAAAGAAATAGAAAATGTTCTGATAAATAAAACAAATGGATTTGAAATTAAAAATATAACGATGAATCAATTAAATATATCAACAGAAATTGAAGAATTTCAAAATGGTAAAAATATAAACAATAATTAATTTATTTAAATAAAATATTTTTTTATAAATTTGTCAATCGTTTTATTTAAATTAATATTATTACATATATATAAAGATATAACCTAATCTATATATATAAATAAAAAATTTCAGTACTTGAAGATGGGCTAGATCATGTATTAATAATGCCATTAGAAGAATTTGAAAAACGAGAGGAGCTAAAGAAGGAGGAGTGTATGAAGAATGAATTTAAAGATAAATTTCAGAAAAAAAATAAAAAGCGGAAAGAAGATAATAATGACAATGATGAAAAAAAGGATAAACAAATTAAAAAAATATAATTTGGTATAAAATAATTATTTAAATTATTAAATATGTGTATTTTTTACATGTTTAGATATTTAATAAAAATTATATATTAAAAATTTTTATTTGTTAATTATTATTTAATAAAATTCGCTGCTTTTTAAATTTCTATACGCTAATTTAATTATTTTTTCAAAATTAATAGAATAAATATTACAACTTTTGTTTGAGATATGCCCAAATATAATATTAATAATTAAATTTTCTACAATTTGCAATATGGGATACGTAACAATAACAGTAATATTATATGTAAAAATTATAGTTTACAAAACTTAATTTAAAAAAATTAATAAACTAACATCATAAATAATAAAAATAACAAACAATAATAAAACTAAAAAACTAATAAATAAATAATAAAAAAAATAATATTTATAATATTAATAACAATAAAATATTTATTTAATAATCAATTAATAATAAAAAAATAATATTAATAATATTAATAATAATTTATTTATATAAATAAATAATTATTTATTTATGTAAATAAATTTTTGTTATGTTTTGTGGCGGGAGAGAGAGAGAGGAAGAAGGAGGCTAAAGGGAAAGAAGATATATATCTAACCTAACCATATTATCTCTTTCTCTCTTTCTCTCTCTCTCTCTCTCTCTCTCTCTCTCTCTCTCTCTCTCTCTCTCTCTCTCTCTCTCTCTCTCTATCTATCTATTTATCTCTCTCTGTCTCTCTTTGAAATTAAAATTTACTTACATTATGCTCACTGGTGTTGCACGCATTTTCGTTTATCTCTTTAGACATCTTGATTAATTAGAAGCCGATTTATACAATTATACGTAGTAATTAGAGATGTGTGACATTAACTACAAAGAACAGTTGAAAGAAATGTGGTACGCATAAAATAATAATATTGAAGATAAATGTTACTATAGTCAAGGCATACAAATTAAAGGTTTATTTACACGAATTGCAAACATATACAAAAACACATACACAAATTTTTCAAAAATTACTTCTTGATGTAATTTTGTAAAAATCACACCTTAGGGATGAGTTTCGATTTTTTAACGTGAGTCATTTAATAAATTTATCTATAATAAATTGCTGGTTTCAAATTAAATTACGTTAAATGTCATAATGGATAGGTCAAATAAAATAGAAAATGTTATAATAAATAAAATCCGCACAACAAAGAAGGAGTCGAAGGTGTAAAATTTTACGAGAAAGGAAATAGTAATAGACGAAGTTATAACGTTGAAGAGGGAGAGTGAAGGGAGAAACGGTAGATATTTTACATATTTATATATATAGAAATTTGTAATAATTGTGTTTAAATATTTGTAATTAATATTATTTAATAATTACACTTTTATTATATTTTTCTTATATGAAAAAAAGATTTCTAAGATATTAAAAATTCAATTATATAACAATTATATAAAAAAAATTTATATAAATTATATAAAAATCTATATTATAAAATTATATAAAATAGATATAGATAGATAGAAAAATATATAGAATTATATAAAAAGGCTGCTGTGCGCCTGTAAAAAAAGGCTGCTGTACGCCTATAAAAAAGGCTGCTGTGCGCCTGTAAAAAAAGGCTGCTGTGCCCCTGTAAAAAAAGGCTGCTGTGCGCCTATAAAAAAGGCTGCTATGCGCCTATAATAAAAGGCTACAGTGCGCTTATAAAAAGAGGCTGCTGTGCGCCTATAAAAAGAGGCTGCTGTGCGCCTATAAAAAGAGGCTGATGTGCGCCTATAAAAAGAGGCTGCTGTGTGCCTATAAAAAAAGGCTGCTGTGTGCCTATATAAAGAATTAATATAAAACATAATAAGCACGAAAAAGAAAAGATTCATCAAGAAAATCGATGAACTAATGAATAAATAATTCTTGGTCATACAGAAAGACAAATAATATTTTATATATATAGAATAATATATATATGGTATAGATTATTACGGCACTTATATAGATATATATAGATAGATATAATTTTTTTATATAAAATTAGGCAATAACATATATTTGAGAACATATATATTCAAAAATTACTATTATACATATTTAAAAAATACTCTATTGTTATTTAACAATTCGTATAATATACCTACGTACGAGTATACGTCGTATACGGTAGGACGTAGACAAGTATACCTCAAAAGAGAAAAAGCGGAAATTTGTATAAAGTGAGTCGCGAAAGCAAGCGCTTACGACAAATACGAATAATTGAGAGTTTTGAGGAAAGGTCTCAACGACTTGAAGCTAATGTTCAAAGAAATTCTCAGGAGAGGATCAATGAAAATGATAACGCAAGGTCTCAACGACTCGAAGCTGATGCTCAGAGACATGCACAGCAAATCGTCGCCATTTATATAGGTAGAGTCTGTATTAGATGCTCAGCCATTTTGTTATTATTTGAAAGTCTATTTTGTAAAGCACACAAGTCTAAATATTGTAAAACATACATATGTATAATAAATAAATATATTTTGTTTAAATATTTTCGACTTTTTAAAATTCTTAATTAACAAAAGAAATATGGTACACACACACATATCTTTTTAAATTTAACGTTATTTTTAAGGCAATTTTAAAATCATTATGACGTCATACTAATGTCATCCAATGACGTCATACTAATGTCATCCGATGACGTCATTTATGCTGTGACAAATGGTCAGTATAGAGTCATTTAGACGTCATACTAACTGTCAGTTTAACGTAAATCCTGACGAAAACGTACGTAAAAAAGACGTCTAATTGACGCCGTTATGCTACCTGGGTTCCTTCCTTAAATGAATTGGAATTCGACGAGGTACCTGCTTATGGGGAGAGAGTCTTTCACATTGATAACATGTTCAACAACATTGCAATTGCCAACCACAATAATTTCAGAGAATACATCGCAAAAATTATTCAAAAAGTCAGCGAAAATTTCTTCTTGTGTGTTTTCCAAATTGGTTGAATTATTTTCAAAAAGTTCCTTTAAGATAGATGGAATTTTAAAAGAATTTTCAATCCGAGAACAATTATAAACTTTATTAATTTCTTTTTTGTTAAATTCAAAATCAAAAATATTTTCTAAATTAATTTTCTTAAGAAAATCGGCTCCTAATAGGCAATCGTCATTTATGTCAGCAACGAACATGGGAATCAAAATAGAATATTTTCCAACTTCTACTCTAACCTCAACTTGAAATTCGATTATTACTTTTTCTCCTGTTGGATATTTTAAATTACAATTTTTAACTCTAACCTTTTTCATATTGTTATTTATCAACTTTCTATTTAACAAGGAAATATCGGAGCCCGTGTCTATCTTTAAAGAACATTTCTTTCCATCTATCTTTCCATTATAATAGAAATTATTTTCCCTAATTCTACCGATACTAAAATCTATAAATCGATTTTTCGGGGTTTGTGAGTAAGTCGCGCGCACCCCGCGCAGCTCAACTAAACCGCGTTTCCCTTTTCTTCAGGACATTCAGATCGAAAATGTCCTGTTTTTCCACACGTCCAACATTCTTTCCCTTTCGAGGAAAAATTATTTCCTCGCCATTTCCCTCCCGAAAGATTTTTCTTTCCGACATCTTTCTGCGCGTCATTTCCGTTCCGCGCGTTTTCGTTTCCGTTCCGCGCGCCGCTCCTCTCCGCCTTTTGATAAAAATTCGACTTTCCAAAATTTCTATTAAATCTCCGAAATTTTCTCTTCCCTTTTCGAAATTTTCTCCCTGTATTATTTTCACTGTTTTTGCTCTCTCAACGGCCAAATTTACGGAGGTTATTCCCTCTAACTGGAGAGTCCTCCTCAAGAAACCATCGGAGAGAGCCGAAACAAATTGCGCGCACGCGATTTTATCTCTCACCGCGAAAGGACACTCCGGATATGCTAATCGCGACAGTCTTTCTAACTCGGCACCGAAAGAGGCTAAATCTTCTCCGTACTTTTGTCTACGATTAGTGAACAGCGAGTAGTAATTTTGGGTTAAATTCCCCTCCCCGAAAAGAAGCTCAAGCTTCGACTTTAATTCTGAAAAATTTAAATGATCAAAATTCTCTATATTTTCTAAGACAGTCCGCGCTTTCCCTCTCAAACTCGCGGAAAAAAAAAAGCTACTGTTTTAGTCGATTCGTCCCAATTATTTGCACGCGCGATTAAAAGAAATTGCGAGAGAAACTCTCGCAGCGGAACTTTCCCGTCAAAAACGTCGGGCTTTAATTTAAAGCCCATTTTCGCGCGCAAATCGTTTTCGGGAATTACATCCGCGGAAACCCTGTTTTCGGAAAAATCTCCGCAAGCTCTATTCTCGGAAAGACTTAGCTGTGTGTCTTCCCGCGAAGCGATTCTCTGCTCCAATTGCCGCAGCTCCTCGTCGCGTTGTTGCAACACCGCTTCGAAGCGGATTTGTTGTTCCCGACGCTTCTCTCGCAGCTGACGAATCTCCTCCATCGCAGTCTGCAAGAGATCTCCCTGCGTCGACGTGTGTTCCGTCGGCTCCTCGCTGACGGTGTCTCGAGACGGAGCTTGCGATCGGGTTTTCCTCGGCGAATGTTGTATTGCCATCTCTCAAATCCTTCGTAGCTCGTTGTTCGTTCGATCCCGGACGAGCCCCCAAAATGTTACGTCCTCGGGGTGACCTTTGCAATATCTCGCAAAAGGACGTCTCTCGCACTCACTCACTCTCACACGCGCACGAAATGAATTAACACGCGTAAGGAAGAAAGGATCTTTAATAAAATAATCCAATACACGAATGCGACGAAATATAATAGTATATGCATTCAAAATGCGAAAAAGAATAGTAATCAGGTCTCGTAGCGTCCGCTCGATGCATCGGCTAGACCAAATCTAAATATGGCGCCGGAAAAACATCCGCACCCGGTTGTTAATAAACAACCCTCCTAGCGATGATACTCGGGGGATGAAATGAAGGCGCTCAGGGGAAGAAAACCAGGGACGTAACAATATGATAAAAATATCAAAGTAAGTATTTAAAATAAAGTAATTAAATTCGGTCAAGTTTCGTCCTTTGCCTTTGTTTTCATTCAATATATTAATATCTTCATTTTTTCTTTGAAAGCACCGCACATAAGTCTTTATACATTTTTAACTCTTATTTCTTTAGATCATAGGCACGAAAGAGAGGGGACACTGACAATAAAAATTGGAAACGTTCGTTAAACACAAGACAATGTTATATATATTAACATTAGCATTGGTTTTCGGGTTTGAACCGCGTAGACATTTTGTTTGATTCCGATGTTTCGTGAACATTTCAGCTCACTTCATCAGGGAGGAACAACCTGACACTGAGCTACTTCTTGTCTCTACTCTGAGTCTTCCTTGTTGTATGCGTGTGTGTATGCAACAATTAAATTTCTATTGATGTGGAATTCGGTGATAATAATACATTTCAAAAAAGTTATTCAAAACAGAAAAATATTGAATATTTTTATGTCCTGTTTGTTTCATTACATATTACTTTCTCTTTAGCAAATATAAAATTATAGATAATTATAAAGTATTAATCATATTATTAATTATAAAAAAATTCATATTCATTATAAAACCACATTTTTTCTTAGTTAATTAAAGATCTGCTTTTGCGTTATAATTGTCTTTGCAATATAACAGGTGCAATTAAGATTT